>NC_064641.1:724056611-724356758 GCF_023864345.2 Schistocerca serialis cubense
AGCAGCTTTTTAAATACTGCAATGTACTCGTTTCGCTATTTGTTATTAACTTTTGAATAGCTATTCAGTGTATCTTGCTGTAACAGCAATTTTACTCCTTGCATACTAGATTGGCTATTACTCGCGTAATGCGGCATCCTGTGGGCGGAGAATCGTGTACTTAAGCAACAACTCCGTTTCTCTCTGTGGCAGCTGATGTTCGTTGATCCACTATACCTGCTCCATTCACTACCATGGCCAGCCGTCATGGGTATAACTTATTTCTTTTAACTTTGGTTATATTTTATACATTTTATATTTTACTACGAGAATTGTCAAGAAAGTAATGCACCGCATTTCTTTTTCTCAGTCGAAAACAATGCCGCGAATGCGAATTACTTTTTGAAGTCTCCTGAGAGAGCGTGCCAAGTTTCCGTCTATTCCTACAGATAGCATAGCTGTAGGACAGTTTCAAAATGGCGTCTCTAGGTGATGTAGCAACGTGCCGTCATTGAATTTCTCACTGCAGAGAAAGAAAGTGTGGAGAATATTCAGAAACGCTTTTGCGAAGTCTATGGGGCATCTGCCGTCGACAGAAGTAGTGTTAGTTGCTGGGCACGGAGGGAGATATCAGCAGGTGGTTCGGCGCAGCTCCACGATTTGCAGCGGTCGGGGGAACATCCACGGCTTTCACACATGGCAGCCCTGACCTAGTCCCCTTGGACTTCAGCTTTTTTGGGCCATTGAAGGAACCATTTGTGGAAGACATTTTGAGGACGATGAGGAGGTGATTCACACAGTGAAACACTGGCTTCGCCACCGGGACAATGATTGATTTCGACAGAGCATTCGCGACATTTTTTCTCGCTAGGTGGAAAAATAGAGTGTGTAAATAAAATACTATTTTTTCGTGTGTGTAATTCTCATTATGTTCAATAAGGAATTGTTAAAGAAAAAAAATGCGGTGCATTACATTCTGGGCAACCCTCGTATTATTATAAGATTTTGCTCTAAAACCATTCTATATTTATTTTTCATTTTAATATGATCTCAGGTTAGTCACATTTTGCTCTAAACCGGTTATCATGGCGGCCGCGGTGGCCGAGCGGTTTCGTCCGGAACCGCGAGACTGCTGCGGTCGCAGGTTCGAATCCTGCCTCGGGCATGGATGTGTGTGATGTCCTTAGGTTAGTTAGGTTTAAGTAGTTCTAAGTTCTAGGGGACTGATGACCTCAGATATTACGTCCCATAGTGATCAGAGTCATTTGAATCATTTTGAATCGTTTATCATTGCTAACAAAAACTATATTGTGGTTGAGACTCATTTTGAAACTATTTTAAAGGATTGTGGCTTGTTGGTCCACCTACATTAAGAACATGAGCCTCTCACTCACTTCGCTGTCCTGTACTTCAGGGTCAGGCTTTAGGCGGCTACAGTGCGACAGAGTGGAGGCGCTTTTCTTCAACTTGACAGGGTCCGATAATGGAGATATAACTCTGAATTGTAAGCCAACTGTAAGATGGATTTTTATGTCTTATCGGCATTGTCCAGGATATCAGTCGCTGGCTTTGAAGTACAAGGCTCGAATATCTCGTTATTTTCATCATTTTTTGGGTTGTCATCTTCAACAACTGGTAGCCATGAAGCTTTCTCTTCCTCTGTCTGCAAAAACACGGAGTCGTCCTTAATATATTTGGGAGGATTACAGGGAAAGTTCATGATTTACTGAAGCCAAAAACATCTCTTTCTATATCTGTAATCTTCATGAAGGCTTTGCTACAAATGGGGGAAATGTTGTAGGGTGTTACTGTCTGGTGGGAGCTGTAATCCACAAAACTGTTACAGTCGTGATTAAATTAATTAAATTAAGCATTTAAGTTACTGGAAAAAGTCCACATCTAACGGTTATAGCCAGTGAGAGCAATGAGGTGGTAGGGTAGTGACTACTATTCTGTTGTCCTTGGAAAGATTGTAGACTTCTAAGGAGACACGGCTAGAGAGATTGTCTAATATCAAAAGAATGGCATGCTCTTGGATGCCTTGGTAAAGTTAGCAAAGAGCTTGAGCTAATTTGGAAGAAGATTCGCAGTCATCCAAACATTCTTGCTACAGCCGTATACTGAATCTGGTAGGCTCCCTTCTCGGTAAAACAGAGATTATCGTAAACCGCGGTAACATAAACGTGGAAAGAACATATTTCCCACTGGTACTCTCTGTTCGACACACCGTAATTTTATTACGACGCTCCCAGCTTGCAGCTGAGCCAACTTGTTTAGGTGCTTTAAGTGCTAAGACTTTTCCTGATTTCTGGACTGTTGATATCCCAGTCTCATCAAAATTACAACCCTAGAGCCATCAAATTTATGGATTTCCATTACACAGGAGAAAAAAGTACTAAGGCACTCCGTCTTCAGGCCACAAGTGGCCCATCGGAGCTGAAGTTGTGGATAAGAGGGGCGTGTGGTCAGCACACCGCTCTTCCGTTCGGTACGATGGTTTTCTTTGACCGGAGCCGCTACTATTCCGTCGAGTAGCTCCTCAGTTGGCATCACGAGGCTGAGTGCTCCCCGAAATAACACAGGAGAGGGTAGAGAAAAAGAATTTAATGTCTCTTGTGTTAAAACCTCAGATTAAAACTCGTAGCCTCAGGTTTCCGTATGTTGACTGACGTATTTCTGTTAAGAAACACACTGAGCCAATACTGCTCCGCAGAAGGTAACCAAGAAAAAAAAATACTATGTCATGAAAAGGTACTCTGCTCCGCGGAAGGTACTAAAAAAAATACACTATGTCATCAAAAGTATCCGGACACCTGGCTGAAAATTACAAGTTCGTCGCGCCCTCCATTGGTAATGCTGGAATTCAGTATGGCGTTGTCACACTCTTAGCCTTGATGACAGCTTGTACTCTCGCAGGCATACGTTCAATCAGATGCTGGACGGTTTCTAGGGGAATGGCAGCCCAGTCTTCACGGAATGCTGCACTGAGGAGAGGTATCGATGTCGGTCGGTGAGGCCTGGCACAAAGTCGGCGTTCCAAAACATCCCAAAGGTGTTCTATGGGATTGAGGTCAGGGCTCTATGCAGTTCAGTCCATTACAGGGATGTTACTGTTTTGTAACCACTCCCCCACAGGCCGTGCATTATGAAAAGGTGCTCGATCGTGTTGAAAGAATCAATCGCCATCCACGAATTGCTCTTCAACAGTGGTAAGCAAGAAGGTGCTTAAAAGAGCAATGTAGGCCTGTGCTGTGACAGTACCACGTAAAACAACAAGGAGTGCAAGCGCCTCCATGAAAAACACGACCACACCGTAACACCACCGCCACCGAATTTTACTGTTGACACTACAGACGCTGGCAGATGACGTTCACCGGGCATTCGCCATACCCACACCCTGCCATCGGATCGCCACTTTGTGTACCGTGATTCACCACTCACATACAACGTTTTTCCACTGTTCAGTCGGCCAACGTTTACGCTCCTTACATTAGCGAGGAGTCGTTTGGCATTTACCGGCATTTTGTGTGGCTTATGAGCTGCGGCTCGACCATGAAATCCAAATTTTCTCACCTCCCGCCTAACTGTCATAGTACTTGCAGAGGATCCTGATGCAGTTTGGAATTCCTGTGTGATGGTCTGGATAGCTTACAACCCTCTTCAACTGTCGATGGTCT
The DNA here is from genome assembly GCF_023864345.2 of Schistocerca serialis cubense. NCBI lineage: Eukaryota > Metazoa > Arthropoda > Insecta > Orthoptera > Acrididae > Schistocerca > Schistocerca serialis. Next base: position 724,060,268 of record NC_064641.1, read on the forward strand.
GTCAGTCAAAAGACGAGGTCAGTCTGTACGCTTTTGTGCTGTACGTGTCCCTTCATGTTTCCATTTTACTATCACATCGGAAAGAGTGGACCTAGGGATTTTTAGGAGTGTGGAAATCTCGCGTACTGACGTATGACACAGTGACACCCGATCACCTGACCGCATTCGAAGTCCGTGAGTTCCGCGGAGTGCCCCATTTCGCTCTCTCGCGATGACTAATGACTATTGAGATCGCTGATGTGGAGTACCTGGCAGTAGGGGGCGGCACACTGCACACAATATTAAAAACATTTGGTTTTGGCGGCGTCCGTATACACAGTATACATCTGCAACTACATTTATATGGTTACTCTGCAATTCACACTTAAGAGCCTGGCAGAGAATTCATCGAACCATTTTCATACTACTTCTCCACCATTCTACTCTCGAATGGCGCTTGGGGAAAAGGAACACCTAAATCTTTCCGTTCGGGCTCTGATTTCTCTTATTTTATTATGATGATCATTTCCCCCTACGTAGGTTGGTGCAAATAAAATATTCTTGCATTCGGAAGAGAAAGTTGGTGATTGACATTTCGTAAATAGATCTCGCCGTAAAGAAAACCGCCTGTGTTTCAGTAACTGCCACCCCAACTTGCGTATCATATCAGTGACACCGTCACCCCTATTGCGCGATAACACGAAACAAGCTACCCTTCTTTGCACTTCTTCGATGTCCTCCGTCAATCCCACCTGGTAAGGATCCCACACCACGCAGCAATATTCCAGCAGAGGAAGGACAAGTGTAAGGAAGGCTGTCTCTTTAGCGGGTTTGTTGCGTCTTCTAAGTGTTCTGCCAACAATGTACAGTTTTTGTTTCGCCCTCCGCACAACATTATCTATGTGGCCTTGCCAATTCAAGTTGCTCGTAACTGTAATTTCTAGGTATTTAGTCTTATTGACAGCACTTAGATTTGTGCAATTTATCGTATACCCTAAATTTATCGTATTTCTTTTAGTACCCATGTCGATGACCTCGCAGTTTTCTTTGTTTAGTGCCAATTGCCACTTTTCGCACAATACAGAAATTCTCTCTAGATCATTTTGTAATTGGAATTGATCGTCTAATGATTTTACTAGACGGTAAGTTACAGCAAACAATATAAGGGGGCTGCTCAGATTATCACCTAGATCATTTATGTAAATCAGGAACAGCAGAGGACATACGACACTACCTTGCGGAACGCCAGACATCACTTCTGTTCTACACGATGATTTACCGTCTGTCACTAGGAACTGTGACCTCTCTGAGAGGAAATCACGAATCCCGTCACACAACTGAGACTCCGTATGCACGCAATTTGATTAATAGTCGCTTGTGAGGAACGGTATCAAAAGCCTTCTGGAAATCTAGGAATATGGGATCTATATGAGATCCCTTGTCGACAGCACTCATTACTTCATGGGAATAAAGAGTTAGCTGTGTTACACAAGAACGATATCTTCTGAATCCGTGTTGCTTATGTATGAATAAATCATTTTCTTTTAGGTGATTCATAATGGTCGAGTACAGTATATGCTCCAAAATCCTACTGCAAATTGAGGTCAGTGATATGGGTCTGTAATTCAATGGGTTACTCCTATTTCCTTTCTTGAATATTGGTGTGACCTGTGCTACTTTCCAGTCTTTAGTAACAGATCTTTCGTCAAGTGAGCGGTTGTATATGATTGCTAAGAAGGGCGCTGTTGTGTCTGCATACTCTGAAAGGAACCTGATTGGTATACCATCTGGACCGGAAGACTTGTCTTAAGTGATTTGAGTTGTCTCGCAACACCTAAGATATCTACTTTTATGTCACTCATGCTAACAGCTGTTCTGGTTTTGAATTCTGGAATATTTACTTCTTCTCCTCTCGTGAAGAAATTACGGAAAACTGTATTTAGTTCAAATGTTCAAAAGTGTGTGAAATCTTATGGGACTTAACTGCTACGGTCATCAGTTCCTAAGCTTACACACTACTTAACCTAAATTATCCTAAGGACAAGCACACACACCCAGAGGGAGGACTCGAACCTCCGCCGGGGCCAGCCGCACAGTCCATGACCGTAGCGCCTGAGACCGCTCGGCTAATCCCGCGTGGCAAACTGTATTTAGTAACTCCGCTTTAATGGCACCATCGTCGGTAACATTTCCATTGCTATCGAACAGTGACGGTATTGACTGTTTTTTGCCACTGGTGTAATTTACATATAGCCAGAATATCTTTGGGTTTTCTACCATATTTTGAGACATGCTTAGCCATGTCTTCTTCCTGTTCTTTCGAACATATAGGGTCTCTGCCTAAGCTCACTTTCGAACATTCTCCACTTTTCAGCGTATATCTTAAAGAAGCAAAAGATATTCCACACATTCTTGCAGCCTTGCTTTGTGGCTTGCCGTTTTCAGTAACATTGTAGAGTGCAGAGTTAATTCCATTTTCCATCCACCCTTTACACCTGCCTGTCATGCTGATTCTTTTGATCAACATCTGTGAAAAATCTAACTTGTGAGTTATCTCACATTTTCAGAACTGTAATTCACGACAAATACTGAAACGAAATACCGTTTGGTGCAATAGCGTTCACTCCGGGGGACATACCGCGCAGCTGGCGCGGCACTGCCTAACCTAAAACCCACGACTTCTGATTACTAACACGTGTTCAAAAAAGACGTTATCCAATAGCTTCTTTAGATATTGTTATTATTAACATACTTCACTTGCGTCTTCAGATCCACTGATTTTATAGCAGAAGCACCTGAAATCAAATTCTGAGATACTATGATAAACCTCATGCCGTCAAAAGCTGACCACAACTCTGGATCTGAGTGACATTCCTTCCTCTGTGTCAGCACCATGCAGTTCTCGTTCCTCCCTCTAGGAGACTGAGGAAAACGGTACACGGTATTACTCTACCGCATCGTTTTACCCCGCTCTTACCATTTTCTGCTGCTGTCGATATGACGCTGTATTAATCGGACCAGAAATACTTATGACCCCCACTGTATGTCGACTGAGTTTTCACGTTTTCTTTTTCTGATTTTGTAGCTTCTCTACCACGTTAAAACTTCTAAATTTCTGTGCTCCTCTAATTGGTAGTATGATACTCCTTCATTGGTTGCTCAGCTTATTCTCATCGTTACCAACATATTGGCTATTCCCTCCCAAAGATCCGAATGGGGGACTGATTCGGAATATTTTGCCAGTGGAGAGATCAATATGAAACTTTTTGAATAACGGCCCACATCTTCTACGGGTACACACTGTGTATCTTTAAGCAATGGTTTCCACTGCTTCTGCGTCTTCATATCCTTCGTGATTGCTGGTTATTCCGCTTTTGTGGGGCAGTTTCCCATCTCAAGGTGAGTAGGTTAACCTGAAATTCTGTCCCTTCCTCACCCTTCTCTGAGATGGCTGTTGTGAGAAAGAGAGTACTCCTTACATGGGGAATGTTGGGCTGCCATTGTTGATGATTTTTATTCGAATTTTGAAGAACGGCTGGGTTCGAACCTGGGACCCTGGACGTCTTTATTACTATCCAAAGACATTACCACTACACCACGGTCCTATTAATACGTATTGCTAAACCGACTATAGTACCACATTAATCTGGGACCGCTGTTTCGAACGGACAAATACAGTTGCGCTTTGAAAGTCATTTTAGTTGCAAAGGGAAACAAACGGCCGTTTTCCTTTGATATTGGGCGTCAGATGAAACATGGGATTCGCCGCCTTTATTTGGGATAACTCCATCTACAACATGTAGAATGCCCCTGACGACTTTTAGGAGAAACACCCTTTCCATACAGCATGTCGACTGCATGCTCTCAGTTTTCTGCTCTCACCTGCTCCTTGCGTAATCTGCTGGTAGCTTTGCCTATTTATAATGTCGACGAGCACTCCGTATTTCTCCCCCTCTCTTCCTTCCACTAAACTGCAAGCAATTTCATGACAGTACATTCTTATTAATGTGACTGGTTCTCTTCCTCTTCCTATTCTTACAGGGGAAGTACAACAGATCGAATTGCAGAAAACGAATAGAACTGATTTTAAAATAGCGATACCAGACTGTTTTACCACTCATCAAGGTAATTTACTTGTAAAACTCTGGCTTTGCCCACAATCGTAGTTTCAAGGCTAATGAAGACAAAGATCTCAGACACACGAATTGTTGAAGAAATAATACCGTCTGTCAGATGATTGTGACCAACAGATTCACAAGGATCATGAATCACGTACTGTCTGGTAAAGGCCTAAGCATTTACTTGAATATACACTCCCCGGGAAAAACGCATTACGAAGGAAATATCAGAATGGGACGAAATTCAGAGATGTGATTTACATGTACAGACAAACAAATCATTACAATTTCAGAAAAATTCGATAATTTATTCAACAGAAAGAACTTCACAAACTGAGAAAGTCAGTAACGGTTCAGTCCAGTTTTGGCCCCTATGGAAGCAGTTACTCGGCTTGGCTCAGGTTGATACAACTGTTCGATCTCCTCCTGAGGTCTATCGTGCCATAGTCTGTCCGATTGGTGCATTCGATCATCAAAATCCCGAGTTGTCTCGACGGTCCTTCTCATAATGTTGTAAACGTTCTCAATTCTAGAGGGATTCGGGGATGTTTATGTCCAAGGTGGGCTTTCACAAGCAAGAAGACAAGCAGTGGAAACACTCGCTGTGTGTGAGCGGGCGTTGTCTTGCTAAAATATAAGTTCAGGTTGGCTTGCCGTGAAGGGCAACATAGCTGTGCTTAGAATATCGTCGACGTACCGCTGTGCTGTAAGGGTGCAGCGGGTGACAACCAAAGTGGTCCTGCTACGAAACGAAATGGCATCACAGAGCGTCACTCTTGGTTGCCGTGTAGTATGGTGGGCGACACGCAAGAGGGTATCTCAATGTCTTCTTCAGATACGTCCTCGGCTTGAAATCTCATTGACTGACGTAGAATTGTCTTCCATGGTGATCGCCCTTCGAAATGAGCCCTGACGACAAGCGAAGACAAATCTGGAGACGCCACGGAAGCGGTGGAATATCAACCCGACTTTTGCCCGCCATATGGCCCGAAAAAAATTCAAATGGCTCTAAGCATTATGGGACTTAACATCTGAGGTCATCAGTTCCCTAGACTTAAAAATGGGTCTGAGCACTATGGGACTTAACTTCTAAGGCCATCAGTCCCCTAGAACTTAGAACTACTTAAACCGAACTAACCTAAGGACATCACATACATCCATGCCCGAGGCAGGATTCAAACCTGCGACCGTAGCACATGGCCCGACAACCAGGAGTGATCGTCTAGGGTATTTCATTTCACACACAATATGGGACTGTGATCCACCTGGATGCAAAACACTTTTGTTATGTTTTAACAAAATAAATAAATGAATAACAAATCGTTTTACTTCAAGGCAGACCCACAATCCCATATTGTTGTTTTTGTGTGCAAATATGGACCAGTGGAATAGTTTCAAGATGAAATTATTGGGACCACTTTAGTTGTCATACGCGGCACCCTTAAAGCACAGCGCTTGGTCAACGATATTCTACGTCCTGGGCTTAGATTTCAGGAAGATAATGCCCGTCCGATACGGCGAGGGCTTTTTGTGGTTGTCTTCGTGCTTATAAAACCCTACCACGGCCAGCAATGCCACCAAACCCTCCCCAACGTCTGGAGCATTACGGGCAGGGAGTTGGCGACCTAACTCCGCATCTGGACACAATTCGCTGTATTCTTCCCTTCTTCTTTATCGAAGCCATTAAAAGATAGTGGAATAGTGCAGTAAGCAGACTTGTCAAGGACAACATGTTACATCATTCTCCTTGTATCTGTTCTGCAATAGTCCACTATCAAAAGTCATAGTGATCACATTATACTGATATCTGTCACCAGGTGTTCCACAACCATGATGGATGCCAGAAGAAAGAAATTTCTAATTTTAATACAATTTTTATTTGGTTCTAGCAGTGTGAACTGCAGTGCTTCCTTTATTACAAATACTGCTTCTTTCTTCACTTCGTCAGTCCACTACCCTTTAGGCATTATTATGAACAAGCACATATGAAAATTATCTAAATTTTTTCAACTTTCTTTTCGACTGCTCATGATTCAGTGCCCCATACTTCACCGCAGTCGAATCACTTGGCGAATGTCTTTACTAGTTGTAACGGAATTCATTTTGCTCTCATTGAACTTTAACCTTCTGACTCATAGATATTCTGATTTGTAGTTCCTCTACACAGCATCCTTTTTCTCTCATAGAACTTCGTGAATACTTGCTTGAAGCTTTCCCCAATGTAATAACCACTTGAATGTGTTCGATGGAGCTGTTTGAGCTGCATATTATTTGCGCGAGACAGCTGCTTGTCATCTTCAGCCACAAGTGCAAACGCCTAGGAGCGAAACTGTGACGTCATCGCACACGAATCTAGAGCAACCGCCCGGAGAAACAGGTTGCAGTCTTCGCATGTGCGGCGCAGGGTAAATATCTATTTCAAGGTCATTCTTATTTTGATGGAACTTCCTTGCTGTTTCTCATCAGTTTTTCTTATCACTTATCTTTGCTATATTCTCATCACACTTCGTGTCACGCATTATAGTTCTTTCACTGTTTCTGCCAACAGCGTTTGATCAGCCAAATAATTAACTGTCTTCGTGGTTTTTCATCCTATTTTTATGAATCTTGCCTTCTCATATGCTTCATCTGTTTGTTTCCTGCGAAGACTATTGAAAAGCGTTAGTGGAAAACCATACTTCCGTCGAGCACATCTTTCAGTACTCGTTTTATCCATTTACTCATCGGCAGTCCTTTCCTCACCTTTGTGTCTTGGTACAGCTCCTTTGTCGGAAAAGTCCTGCCTACACCAAGATCTTCCAAGAATCGAGAGAGATGGTGCAGCGTCAAGTACAATATTCTCGCGTATAGGATGATGTCTGTTCTAATCACCATTCTAGCATTTAGATTCAGATTTTCTGTCGTGGCAGTGAATCAGTTACGTCAGTTGTCTGAATGGTTTTCTTTGAGAGGGAAACGACAGAGTACTTTACCAGTCTGTCCCCCATTCTGAGCCTGTGTCCTGTTGTTGGCAGGTCTTAAACCCTAATTTTCGTTTACTCCCATATTTTAATTTTAATGGGGATTCTCCACTCCACTTTCTAAACTGCCCCTTTTCAATCAGTGTTCCCATTACCTACTGGCATTGTTCGTTTTATCTTCATCGAATATCCAACGGAATCTCACGTCTCTTTTTCCTTTCCCCAATGCAAACTGGACCCACGCCATGTGTTCACAATTTGTCTTTAAAATTTTCTGAATATAGCCCCACACGAATAATTTCTAACGTGGCATATGAAGCAAATCTTTTGATTTACAATCATTGGTTTTGTGTCCATTAATTAAAGGAAACAAGAGTCGTATCGTGTGCCGTTGGGCTAGAGCTCCATGAGGGATGATTGTTTCAGCCGCTAGATCAGAAACGGCATTCTCCTTCGCACACAATGTCTCCTTTCCTTGCAGATGTGTGGAGCCGTTCTGCAGCGTGTAGGTGACTGTAATGGATATTTGTATATAGCGGTGTCATGTTTCTGTTTTATTACGATGAGGGATGTGAGAGGTTGAAAGCCAGTGACGGCATACGGTCAAATCCTCTCTAATGGCACCTTCAAAGCATAAAAGGTTTGGAATTTAATCCAGGACGTCGGCGCACAGTCTGGTGATCAGGAATTTACGCTCCCACCTCTCCTCTCCTTGTCGGCCAAACACTTGCGGTGAAAATTCCTTCCGCCACCGTCAGAATTCGAAGCGATTGCCTCCGAGCCGAGCTCACTGCATAGCTGTTCCTCTGCGACCTTGCCAACTAAAGCGGGTTGTTTTCTAGGGAAAGGCATAATAATGACTTCATGTTAACCTTCAGGATAAATGGCCTCGTCCTGTTATTACAATTGTGATTTCTCTCTATAATGTGAAACGAATAAACTTTAGTATTGCACCACACTTTCTCAGTGAAAAATATGGCAGCATACTATTTACACTATCCTATCCATGGTTCGGTTTGCGGGGGAGTGGGGTGGGGTGGGGGTATGAAGGTCACTGTAGTGTTTGTTATTGGCTCCCCCTCCCTCCCCCTCCAAAGTATAACTTGCCGTCATCATCTCTGTTAACGTCCAACATACCTAGAATTTCAATAGTAACATCGATAAAACCCATACCCATACTAACATTTTCGCAAGTAAACCACCGAACCTATTTCGATGAAATTTGATATGGACATAGCTTGAACCCTGAGGAAAAATATAGTCTACTTTAGTAAGCGTGTAATGTATGATGTGTCTGATTCGAGGAATATTACTCAAATTAGGGAAAATATTTACTTCTCGAAAAATCTATTCATTCTATGACATTTGAATTTTACCGTATCTGTAAAAATGCTTTTATGTTCACAAACTCTTACGGAATACGATCTACGCAACGAATGCAACACTTATACAATAGCAAAGGTCGAAAATACCGCTTCAGTTGTAAATTACTTTATTTTCACACGACCGGTTTCGGACTGTTATAAGCCCATCCTCAGGTGTCGTACTGGAAATAGCAAAAGACGGGAGATAATTTCACACGCCACAACACATAAAACAACAAAAAACTAATTGTTCCTAAAAAGTTTTAAAAACTTTTAAAAAACATTTCGAAGCCGCCGATCGGGCTACGTGCTATGAAGTGACACCAGACGGTGCTACGAACGACTGTCTGGGTCGGGAAACACACAAATGGTATCATGACACTTAGACCGTGCTGTGGTCCCCGAGCACCGCGTCTACCAGGCGCGGTGTGCTGACTATGAGTGCAGAAGAGGGAGTAGCGGATGCGAACGGGGAGGCAAATCAATGTGGCAAAAGTGCTGCCGTCTATTGACACAGAGAAGTGCACGGGGCCACTACCCCGGCCGTTTACAATTTGAATTTAGTGGTTTACATTCAAAATGAAGAAAAGAAAAAAATAAGAAATTACATAAAAAATACACTATATAAGTTAAAACTGCGTTATGCGTAGTAAAGGAGCGTATGGAACAGGTGGGTCTAGAACTGTGGTAAAGCTAAGTGGAAGGTATGATATAAAATTATTATGTAAACCGTAAAGCGGAATGAAACTTTCCTTATACATGAGTGCCAAACAGGTTTTAAATTTAGTGGGGAATATATAAGCGGCAACGTGGAACAACGCGCCTCAGTCATCAGTTAAAAGAACATGCACATGTGCCACTCCTATTTACAAGCTGTCGTTACTGATCAACAAGGAAAGTAGCGAAATGTTACAGTCTATATTGTCAGAAAGTAATATGCCAATTAATAGCCAGCAGCAATTCCATTAAAAGAACACATTTAAGTGGGGTCAATTTAAAACTGCTAACCAACCGTCGACAACTGGTCGAGGCTTACATTAGAAAGACCTAAGATGCACTTTACATCATGAAAGACAGGTAAATTTTTATTTTGTGAGGGCACAGATAATAACACAGTACCATAATGCCCCATGGTCGAAGGATAAAATGAAAACATGCAACTTTTATTAAGAGAGGACAATTTTACAACTGTGTAAAATGAACTGAAGCGCTAATTTCAACCTATAATGCTCAGCCCATAATGCTCACTTGCGAATGTTCTGCCAACAGGATTGTTTGTGTTTACACAATACTTAATGAGTTTAATCCATGCTTGCATACCAATATTATTAAATGCGAAAGTAACTGTGTCTATTACGTTTCGCGACTAAAACACTGAACCAATCTTGACGAAATTTTATACAGATATGGCTTGGACCTTGAGGAAGAGTGCAGACTACTTTAGAGAGTGAAAAAAGCCCCTAAGAAGGTAGTGTAGGGAATGAAACATCCTTATTTACATCAGCGAACATAAACTATATTAAAAATCTTAAATTTCTTGGGTTATGTATAGGTTGTGCAATGTATAGCTACTTCAATAGCACGATGCAGAGATGAGTGCTGCTCCCCGCATCCCTCTGTACACACCACGCGTCACAAGCTACACTTACCCAAATTGGTGGGACATGTGAGGGTAGTTGATTTTATATAACAACTTACTTGCCTACCATGACTAATCTCAACAAACTTTTTGTTTTGTGAGCACAGCTGTGGGTAATAGGTGGTGTTTGATATATAACAATAATTTACAATAATCCATTTTCATTAGTACTCATCTCATTGCCTTAACATAATTTCCTAGAATTAAAATTCAGAGAAATACATAATTGTATAGGCATTAGTACGACATTTTGAGATTTCCGTGTGTCGTGGAGTTGATTTAACAACTGTAATAACAGCAGATTCGTAAGTCTTTGACAATGTCATAACTTACACAATATATAAATGTGAATGGGCCCTCACCTGTACCGGTATTCACTGCTTTGGGCCTAAATTATTACTCCCTCACACCCCTACCCCAGCTGGTATGCCGGCCGGGGTGGCCCAGCGGTTCTAGGCGCTACAGTCTGGAACCGCGCGACCGCTACGGTCGCAGGTTCGAATCCTGCCTCTGCATGGATGTGTGTGATGTCCTTAGGTTAGTTAGGTTTAAGTAGTTCTAATTTCTAGGGGACTGATGATCCCAGGAGTTAAGTACCATAGTGCTCAGAGCCATTTGAACCAGCTGGTATGGACGGCTTTACCTCGCTGCTATGTTATCTGCTACCATGCAGCCAGCTAGATCATCCACATAGACCATCAGATGAAAAAGCATCCCGTGTACAACATAGGTCGTAATTTTCTTTGTCATCACAGATACTCGAAGTTTTGATGCGTCTATATTCTTCGAAAGTTACCTGAGAAATTTCAAAATGAATATTTGTAAAAGTATAAGGTAAAAAAATAGTACAGAGTTATCGGGAGGGGGGAGGGGAATGTTTCATGACCACTGTCCCCTAGAATCCACGCCTGGTCCTATCTCTCTCTCTCTTTCTCTCTCTAAGACACACACACACACACACACACACACACACACACACACACACATGCATGCAAATTTATCAAAAGTACTATCATATGGTGTAGAAAGCGCAATTTGTTACTTGATTGAGGATTTCTTGGTAGGGAGGTCACAACCTGTTATCTCCGATGGAGAGTCGCAAGCCGTTGCATGCTTTAGTCCTAAATATATGTCTGAGTGATGCTAAATATTATTTTTACAGAAGGAAAAGTATTATCTTGTCAGTAGCCATCAAATCGTGAGCTTAATTTACTCATGGCCCTTTTCTGGCCTATGCCTATCGTCACTTTTATAACTCAAATTAAAAATCAGTATAATTAATTTAATAAGAATGAACCTTAAGTTACCGGTGTACCCATGTACCACCACAATAAACAAAATAAAATAAAATCAGTGGCTAGCTCTGGGAGTATGAATGAGAACAATGGTGTACTTAAGTTTATAAAATAATGACAAGTTTATTAATCCTTTTGTAACTACAACTAGCTGACCATAAATGACACACAAATCAGAAAAGGAATGGTGTTTGATTGGCAAAGCATATATTGGGTTGGAAGCTATACAGATTCTCCCCTGAATTAACCCTCTTACAATGCAATCTGACTCCGTTTACATGAATCTACGGTGAGGCCCAACTCTGTTCAAATGGATTCAACTATGACCAAGTATACTACAAGCTGTGGTTCACCTGAGGGCAGGGAGCTGTGAATATCACTTAACAATTTCACGCGAGTGCAGCAGTATTTTACCCTTTTACGTTGATTCAGGAGACAGCAGAAAACAGCGCACAGTGGGCGATGAGTGGTGCGCTGCGGCAGCTGACCTGTCCACGAAAATTTGCAGACTACGTGGTCTTCCTATCAGGGCCCGAAAATCCCAGCAGACTCCGATAAGAGGTGCACCAATCGCAGGTCTGGCCACATCAATCTGACTCACAGGCACAATGGTGTAAGCTGGAATTGTCAAACGTCAGACGGCCAACTCAGGACAAATAGGTTCACCCTCGTGACACATGATGTGTCTAAGTTGATATGTACTTCCACTGTTGGTAAAGTTGACAACTGCAACTGGCCTTTAGGCCACCACAAGATACAGATCACAAGTCTCATCCACTAGCGAGAGATCTGAAATTCTCCACCAGAGGAGGACCAGAAGACGAAGAAGGCAAAGAATCACATCCACTGTCCACTAAGCCTTGGTAGGGGAGCCAAATGAGAAAAAACGAAACCGCCCCCACATTGCACAAACCAACTGAACTATCCTCTACTCACTGAATCTCCGCTCTGGTCTATACTGTTGGCCTGGTAGCCAATCCAGACACAGTACCAGGCTGCCCACACAAGCCACCACCTTGCGTATCCTGAGAGGAGCCAATCTGTGACTCCAAATTTCTCTTGTCTGAAAAAAGAAGATTGTAGGAAGACGGTCGTTCTCACAGTAAGCATGGCCATGTTTTGGCAAAAAACATCTACTTAGATAGGACCACAGTCCCTTGTTTATAGAGAGATCTAATCCTTCTGGGTCAACCACTTCCAATTTGTGAAAGAAGGCTGTTAAGCTTCCCAGACAGTCGTGCCTGTGAAATATATGTTTTTGTCGCTCACTGAAAAACCTGGCGACTTTCTGGCATCAGTGGGGGCTACAGTCTTGCCTCCATTAAACACATACACCAGGTGCTCTGTCCATATCATCCCACTTCTAACATGAGAATGCACAGTTTTATGACCCTCCCATCATTTGCACAAAGGCTCAGTTTGCAACAGTCTCTCTCAAATAGCTTCCTCCACCAACTTTCCACCAACCAGCCTTCTTTGAAATGGACTGGCGCCTGACCCAGGTAAAATGTTTTGTGAACCGGCGCTCTTCTGTCCAACCCTAAGCAGAAGGTGGAGAGGGGTTCAGCCAGAAGCCCCTCTGCAGGTATTATCCTCTCAGCGCTGCTTCCCAGAATGACTCACACAACCAGATCACTGAACTCAGCATTTACTGCCCCTCATTCATCTCTCCCCGTTCTCCTTCACCACACTATGGCCCTCGGTTCCAAGCTCTCTACAGGTTACGCATACAGTTTTAAGAACATTCCGCCCACAATTTTCTCATTTAAAAAGTCGTAAACCACACATACCAAATGTAGTACTGGGGAACACCAAGATCATGAACTAAAATATGAACATCAATCTGACTGACAATGTTGTTAAAGTGAGACAATGACGTGCCACTTCTCTGCCGTCGACAAATATAGGAGTAACTTCGAGTGTGAGCCATGGAAGTGTGCTGGCACCCTTCGCTATTAACGTTATGTGTTAAGAAACTTGCAGACAGTGTTATTAGTAACCCCAGACTTCTTCAGATTTAGTAGCGATCTACAGTGTGAGTCACTAACTATTGCCACCAAGAATAACTCTGAAAGTGTGATAGGAGCTGAAAAGTTTGTGGAACTAAAGCTGCATGGGACAACGGCGGCCATAATATGACGTTGGTTTTTTGTTGCTAGGTGGGGTCAACTTTGTTTTTTTAAATGAGATGCTATAGTTTGGTACTTATTTTCTGATAGCGGTTATCGAGACGAATCCAATGATATGTAATAGAAAGGTCTTTGAAGGTCAACGAAGGTCAAGAAATGGACATGAACCTCCGTTTAACGAAGGTGTTATTGGTATCAATGCAGTGCTGCAATCTTCTTATCATGGATTGAGTGGTATTCCTTATCGCATCGGCACTTATCGAAGCACATGCCCTGGCAATTCTCTCTCGCATATCTTCAGGTGTAGTTGGAACGCCTTTATAAACAATGTCTTCTACGAATCCCCACAAGAAAAAATCCAGAGGCGACAAGTCTAGCGAACTAGCCCGCCACGACACATCTCCTCCGCTTCTAATCCAACGATTTGGGAATTGTCTCTGCAACTCATTTCTAGCCATCAGCGAAAAATGTAACGGACACCCACCGTTCTGATACTACATTCTGTTCCTTGTTCCTAAAGGTTTGACTTGCAATAACAGACCTAATGTTTATCGCAGAAATGTGGTGCACTTCCTACCATTAAGATTTCCTTTGAAGAAATAGGGGCCTATAATTCTGTCATTCAGAATCCCACACCATACATTCGCCGACCATTGTTTTTGGTGTGCAACTTGCCGCAGCCAACATGGATTTTCAGTTGCCCAATAATGCATGTTATACAAGTTAACATTTCCATCGTTCGTGAATGTAGCCTCGTCAGTAAATAAAATCAAATTAATAAATGTGTCATCCCTCTGAATCTGAAGTTGAGCCCATCGACAGAATTCAATCCGACGCATACAATCCGTGCCAGTTAATTCTCGGTGGAGACTGATATGGTAAGGATGATATTTATGGCGATGCAGAACACGAACAACACTACTCTGGTTCATGCCAGATTACCTTGCGATTTGATGCGAACTAACACAAGGATCTCGAACTACAGTGGCAAGAGTACCAATTTCGGTTTCCTCGTTAGTAATTTTCCTTTGTCGGATATCTTTCCGATGCGTTAAAGACCCAGTTGTTCTGAATTTATCATACACACATTTAAATGTACGACGTGTAGGGTGAGTACGTTGAGGAAATCTTTCAGCATATAAGTCTCTAGTTCTCACTGAATTTCGTTGGCATTCTCCGTAAAATGAGAAGCATATCGACTAGTTCTTCGGAGGAATGCATCATTGTTGCCGTTCCTGTTAGTGTTGTATTGCGAAACCGTCGAATGGCGTTTACATGTAAATGCCACGTTAGATGGATACGCCGCATTCGGCGAATATTTACTATTTGCAAGATATACGACAGAGAATTGTCAGAGGATGTGCTTCAGTAAGTGCCGATGTGATAAGAAGTACCCCTCAATCCATGATAAGAAGAATGCAGCACTGCATTGATACCAATGGTCATCACTTCGAATACCTTCTGTAAATGGACGTTCATGCCACCTTTTTGACCTTCGTTGACCTTCAAAGACCTTACTGCTACACATCATTGGATTCTTCTCGATAGCCGCTATCAGAAAATAAGTACCAAACTGTAGCATCCCATTAAAAAAAACGAAGTTGATCTTCATATCTCTGACGCGACCCCAACTAGCAAGGAAGAACCAACGTCATATTACGGCCCCCGTTGTTCCACGCAACATTTGTCCCACAAACTTTTCAGATACTATGATACTTCAGGAGTTATTCTATTTGGCAATAGTTAGGGACATCCTGTATAATGAAGTACTCTCTGAAAGAATAAAGCAGCAGAAATATTCAGTCTGTCTTGATAAGACTTGGAAGTGGTGCAGAAATAGGCAACTTGCTTTAAATGAACGGAAATGTAAAATGGACACTTGACAAACAGAAAAGATGTTGTGTACAATGACTACAGTATCAGTAACTCAAAACTTGATTCGACCAACTCATATAAATAACTGCATGTAGCACTTAGTAATGAAATGATATGAAATGGAACAATCACATAGTCTCAGTCGTGTGTAAAGTAGATGGCATTCTTTGCTGAGTTGGTAAAATACTAGTAAAATGCAGTCAACAAACGAGATTGCTTGCAAATCCATTATGTGACCCATCCAAGATAAGAGGTCAAGTGTGTGGAACCTGCACCAAATGGTCCTGTTAAGTGGTATTAAACACATAAAGAGAATATCTGCATGACCCCTGAGAGTGTCATATGATGCCAAGAAAATTAAGTAGCGGACGCTTCATAGCAAATGCAAACTATCCAGAGAGATGTCTACATGTCCGAGCAGTGTCTGCTCTGTTGGACATGTTCAACAGAACAGAAACCGCTCAGATATATACACATTGTCAAAAGGAGGGTAACGGCTCCTCGACTTTCATATTAGTGCGAATTCGGAACTATCGTCTGAGCTCCTACGGAAATCAGCATATGCGAGTAGACGATTGACGAGGGATGCTGCATTGCAGCATGCGATAAACTGATAATTCGAGTATGTCAGGGACCATGTACAGATTGTTGAAACGGTTAAGGCTAACACTTATGGGAATTGGTAAACCCAAGTTCAAGTCCCAGTCGTGCACACATTTTCAACTTTCGCCATTGCATTAACACAATGCCCTGTGTAGCTAGCCACTACGATTTCCCACTCAACCTTTTCCTTCCCTTCTCTTCCCCTCGCTACATTTCATGTTTACATATCCAGTGAAAGCCTCCTTAAAAAGTTTCTAGAACCAGTTTTAGATGATGACAGTAAGATCTGACAAAGAACCCCTACATAACACCCCCGTCACTAATCGTTGCGACGATATTAGATGAATTACACTTATCACAGAGGCATTTATACAGTAATTCTTCCCACGATCCATGTGTCAATGGCACAGGTAGAAGCTCTGATAAGTGGCAAAGTGTACTTCAGGATGATTTGCAGAGTATAGATGTAGATACTGATAAGATTGGTTAGCCCAGGCATTTCTGCACAATCCGAAGGTAAGAAGAGAATCCTGTCATCACTATAAATGGCGGTTCAGCTGTCCCTACAAACGCATTTCATGCAACCCGCATTATGTCTTAATCAGGAACGGTATCCACACAGGCGACAGCTACGTAATCGATATAAGTTCCCTCTCGGAGCTCTGGGCACGGTTAGTAAACGTAATTATACTGTAAAAAATACAAGTTAGGACTGGCGGTGAGTTACATGGTATTTTATTCGTGACATACTTACCCAAGTGCCTCGAATCTATTTTCGTGTAATTAGCGGTGCATGTTTTAAATGTATCTGCAAGTTTATTCAGTTTATGGTACCTAATCTTTCGTAAACGGTTCAGGAAGGTCGCCTTGTAAATATTTCACTATGGGAAAAACGGAATTGAGAAGAGGTATCAAAACTGGAAGCATGGAAGTAACAACTTTTTAGAATAAGGCGCAATGATTAATGTACAGGGTGTTGCGAAATTTAGCGTTAGAAACGTCTACGACTTGTAGAGGGGATTGAGTAACTGTTTTGAACAGGAATTCATGCCCGGAAGCGCACCATTTCCGTGCTACAGCCGTTTGAAAACGTGTTGGTAACGCGACCACTTTTACAGGTAGACGTAACTGGCCAGGCGTGACCCAGTGCATCACTTGTTTGACAGTTCCACTCACTAATAGCAGAAGAAAATGCTTGAGTAATTATTGATTGGTCCTCTTCAATGTGATGCAGTACGACCTCTTCTAACTTGTGTGTTCGCGTCTCCTTAAAGTACTACAGACTCGCTTGCTGACGGTGACGGTAGTCGTAGCTTAATTGAATCACTGATTGCAGAAACAGCATTAGCCCATGCATGTTGATTTTGAGAAAAACGTAAAAATAAGTTTGTGGGCCTGAGTATTCTATTTTCTTTGACAGCTCTATTTTACTTTGAACAGCACAGTTCCTGGAGATGTCCAGACACTATTTTCAACGTGTAATGATTACATTATATAATGATTTAAATACGCAAAGTTCGTGGACATGTGCTGTTTCTGAAATCAATTGGTTGCCAGAAATGTAAGTTTGTGTTATTCAGCAGTTTAGTTGTAAATTTATTATGTTCAATACAAAAATTGTTATTATTAGGCTACATAACAGTTTCTGAAGATCAGCTATATTATTTCTAATTACCAAAATTCTTATTTTATGTGTACATAACAGATTCTGAACAATTACTTTTAACTACAAATTCCAATCTGGTAAACAGCAAGCTTAGTGAAATATTGCTTGTACCTATGTCTATTATTCACTGTCAGGCCCTCTGCTGTCTACTGAAGGCCAGTTGCAGAGAGCTCTGTAAAAGGATAGGTGCTCTTTGGGATATACGGCTCCAATTTCTTGAGGTCAGCTATTTTCATCTCACTTAGTGGTACACATTTTTCGTATGCTCCAGCCGTCGGTAGAGTTACTGTTGTTTTTAAATCAAGAAGTAAACGAAAAGTGTGCTTCACCACGCTTCCAAAGTATGGTTTTGCAATGACGTTCCCACTACACTCACTGTTGTATTCAAATTCCATGAATTCTGACACGGTGAAGGATTGTTTCTCATTCCTTGTGAGCACTTTGCTGTTCATTGTTTCCAGTGACAAGGCATTGCGTTTGTAAAATTTAGAGCACCATTGTTTGAAAGCCAGTAGAAACTCTGTTGAAACAACTTTAACCTGGTATTTGTTGAAGGTACTTGCAGCAACAATAAGTTCTACAAACCGCATGATGCTATAAATCCTATCGACAGCTCGAGTTTTCCTCTTAATCATTGCAAAGTTCCTGTCACACAGTAAGAATGAATGGCCTCCGACCGGGAAACAATGATAAATTCTGAGGAAACGCCGAGATGCTGCAACTGCCATGAGGAACCTGACCATAGTATTATTCTTATTCTGCCCTGGGCAGCCATCTGAAAATATATGCAGGTATTTTATGTTTGGTGGCATCTCGTTTCGTATGTAATCCAGCAGAAACGTGCAGACCTCATCGGGGCCCTTCTTTGCTACACCCTCGTGATAAATGTAGAATGTTGCACATCCTGTCCTCAGGTTGCGGATATTGAATACATTAACATTGAGTTGCCGAAGGTAGAAAACTTCCTGAACTGGAATGGTAGGAATGGACAGATTTTGCATAAAACCAATGGCAGTACCTGCAACATCCTCATTTTTTTGACACAGTACTTGTACTTCACGAATACGAGCAGAAAACTTTGCTGCCCAGCATTTATGAACCATCATTTCTGCAGCGGCAAACCTCTTAGCCTTTTCAGTCAGTGTTTTGTTTCCTTATTTATTTTGAAGCGCTACACAAGTACCACATGTGTCAACTTGTGGTCGACCAAATGTAAGTGAAAAACGTTCATTGAATATTTTAAAATAAAATTCGTACTTAATATTACTTGTTTCGGGATGTCGTAATCTGCACTGATCATGCATGCGTTTAACATTAAGTTGGCTATTTAAATAATGCTGTTCTCTTGTGCCATAGTGACTAATTTTTTTGGAATAGGAATTTATGTGATCAATTATCAAACTTATTTCTGCACCACCGATTTGATTTCTCGATGCATTTTTACCCCTCTGGTCACTAGGCGACTTTCCACAAGCAAGCAGATTGCTTATCCTCCTTACCCTTTGGTCTGTGACACCATGGATACTTAAGAAAGCTTTCTTGCATACCTTTGATTGTCCAGAGCTGGAATTAATAAAATACTGAAAATTGTTGCGTCTTGGTTTGCATTTGCCTACTTCTGGTACTCTTCTTCGTCCTCTGGAAATATTACCTACAGTAATCAGCCCTTGGAGAGAAGAATCTTCTCCGTCCTTTGATGTCATGTTGTAGAAAAGTGAAAATACTTCATTTCTTTCCTCTTCAGGAATTCTTCCAAAGCAGTTTCTACGACATCTACAAAATTACACAGATATTTTAGTCACGCAATAAATCATTAGTTTACTATTTTACTGACGTATAACCTCCCGGATTAGAACGTTATTTACTTGCAGTACACACGAATGTTTTTCTTTGAAACTGACTTTCCACTGTAGTTTTTGTACTCTACACCTTTAATTCGCGACCTTCTTATGATTTCACGCTGATATTCAACATCACCTTGTTTCCTCTTTCTACTTTCGCCACCATCATTCCCTGTTCAACACTGCTGTGTTTCACAAAGAAAAACCGTGCGAACACAGAGATGATATTACATAACAGGCTAGCCAACGTTGTCTGCAGAAACTGCACTAGTCCAGGACAAGTGTTCTTTCTCCTCTCATTCATAACGTCGGGTCTTGTTTGTCCCATTAAGAGCGATGGACAAATGTTGGTTCGGCATTTATTCGATAAAGGGAGCGCCATAACATGGAAATCAGCTCTTAACTCAATTTAACCAAAGAGTGGACAAGTGTTGTTTCTGCAATCGGCGATTCAGTTGTGGTGAAAAGGACACGCTATGGAGTCGGACATTGTGGAGAACGATAACGTCACGAGCAGCTCTGCCACTGCCGTTAGCTTCGCCATTGCAGAAGGATCATGTCTGTGAATTCTGCAAAAAATGTACGTGTGCTTATCCGTGTTTCTCTAACACTCACAGATAAGGGAATGAGACTCAGACCAGGTCAGAAAGGTAAGACTGACGTCAAATGACATCAGCTGATCCGATGTAACTACCCCCCCCCCCCACCCCCGCTGTGAATACCCTCTGACAGACCTAGAAAACATGATAGGTACTCACTCCCCTCTACAGTTTGTAACGGTATCACTCTCCGCTTTAGTGTGCTAAAATACACCCACGTTCAGAGAAAACAGAACACGTTGTACGACTATAGATAGGACGTTCACATTCACTGGACATGTACATTAGTATGTTCTGCAGAAATGATTAGCAATTCAGTCACCTCGGTTTAGCATGTGTCCTGTTGCCTAGTAGGCATCGGGTCCGCAATGGGCCCTGACGACTTGTTCCATGCGTGATGGCATCGAGGGCTATAAAGCGCGAGTAGCGTCCCGTGGTACAGCCATCCACGTTCCATTCACCTGGTTCCAAAATTCATGTGTGGTGGTTGGCTTTGGGTCGCAGTACTGCACCTGTCGTTTCACCATATCCTACATATTTTCGATTGGCGATAAATGTGGTGATCTGGTGGGCCAATGCAAAAGGCTGACATACTGTGACACCAAGAAGGTCCGTGTTGGTGCAGCAACATGTAGCTGTGCATTATCTTGCTGAAAACTGTCGTCTGCGGTGTTGTGCAGAAAGGGCATGGCTATGGGTCGTAGGATGTCATGGTCGCAGGATGTCATTCACATAGGTCACACTGGTCACATTGCACTGGACACACACACCAACTGTGATTCGAGGCTGTACCCACCAGCACTTCACACAATAGGGCCTTTATGTCTTGTGCGAATACACTCACTGTGATGCAAAAATGGTTCAAATGGCTCTGAGCACTATAGGACTTAACGTCTGAGGTCATCAGTCCCCTAGAACTTAGAACTACTTAAACCTAACTGACCTAACGACATCACACACATCCATGCCCGAGGAAGGATTCAAACCTGCGACCGTAGAGGTCGCGCGGTTCCAGACTGAAGCGCCTAGAACCGCTGGGCCACAACGGCCGGCCACTGTGATGCAGCTTCTCCTCTCTGCTGCGAACCAAAATGCGACCATCATTTTCAAACAAACAGAACATGGATTCGTCCGGAAACACTATCTGATGTCATTCCTCTCCCAAGTGACTTCGTTCCCCATTCCACGCCCGTTAGCACATTTATGCACATTCGTGGAAGGTAGGCAGAGAAGTGGACTACGCGCACGTAATCTGTGTTGTAATAAACGACGACAGACTGCCACCCCTCACAGAGAACGATGTGTAGCACTGTTCTATAACTGCAGCAGAGCCGAGGAGGATACAGAGCTCTAATGCAGTGCCTTTCGGATGAGATGTCGATCTTCACGGGGCATGGACTGGGTGGTGCGACCTGACCCATTTCGTCGTATTCTACAGCCTTCCGTTAACCATTCTGCACACACCCGTTGCACTGGCGAATCACGTCGTTCCACAAGAACAGCATTTCCCCGATAGATGCATTAGTTCCTCGCATGCCAATAATCCTTCTTGTTTGAAAGTCACTGATTTGACGGTGCGGTTCACGCATACGTCTCTGAGGCATTCTGCACATTTGCTAAAGCCACACTGATCCATTACCTTCGATTTATAGCGACAACGAGATCCGTAGGTTCATTTTACCGGTAGGTGGTGTTGTGCTACGATATCGATGTTGACCTTGAACACGCCGGCCGACAAGTTTCAAATGCTAATCATTTCTGAAGAATATACTAATTTATATGTCCTGCGAATATGACGTCCTATCTCTAGTCATTTAAGGTGTTCCGTATTTTCTGAATATGAGTTCATAAACAAAATCTGTACAATACGCCTAAGACGACTTCGTACACTTTACCAATTAGGTACCGCACGAGCAAAATCAGTCTTTCGCCATCACATAACTTTTAATAAGCGTGCCGAAGGGACGGTACAACAGAATTTTCAAGTCCTTCTTTACGCTAATAATGGTGTATTATGATATATTTTAGGGGAGTTAGAGAGATATACCCATTATAGAGATAAACCGTCAGTGCTTCTCAATGAACAGTTAGATTTTCGTGAAAATCATTTTTATGATCTCTTTTACGAAATTCTATGAACACATATGTACTCTTTTGTTCACAAAATCATAGGACCCAGTTGTATCCATGGCAGAAATGTACCTTAGGACAGTACGTAAATATTTATATCACAATTTTAAACTTCCAACTAGAAATATTACTAAATATGACTCCATTTTTAATAAATCGGTTTTATGACATTTTAGTAAAAGACAAACAGACTTAATCTAGCATAGATGTATACTTGCAGTCGAGTCACAGCTCACATATCGATATGATGTCGCAATGCCAAAGACCTCCACAACATCGTTGACTTTGAAAGCATTGTGGTAGTACCACCTTAGCCCATAGAGGGCACGCTGACTATACATCGTCTGTACAGTTATGTTAAAGCTTTTAATTGATATTTTATACAACATTTAAGTAATTCCGTGGTTTGTAAGTAGGTTGTTTAGGTTCTTTTATTGGTAACGTCACGTAGCGCTCTGTATGAAAATCACTGGCTGTGCTGTGTGCGGTCTGTGGCTGGTTGGCATTGTTGTAATATTCGCCATTGTAGCGTTGGGCAGTTGGCTGTTAACAGCGCGTAGCGTTGCGCAGTTGGAGGTGAGCCGCCAGCAGTGATGGATGTAGGGAGAGAAATGGCGGAGTTTTGAAATTTGTAAGACTGGATGTCATGAACTGCTATATACATTATGACTTTTGAACAATATTAACGTAAATACATTGTTTTTTCTCTATCAAAATCTTTCATTTGCTAACTATGCCTATCAGTAGTTAGTGCGTTCAGTAGTTTGAATGTTTTATTTAGCTGGCAGTAGTGGCGCTCGCTGTATTGCAGTAGCTTGAGTAACGAAGATTTTTGTGAGGTAAGTGATTTGTGAAAGGTATAGTTTAATGTTAGTCAGGGCCATTCTTTTGTAGGGATTATTGAAAGTCAGATTGCATTGCGCTAAAAAAAATATTGTGTGTCAGTTTAAGCACAGTCCCGCACAATTTTTCTAAGGGGACGTTTCATATGTCGACCCTTAGCCGAGGATACCCCACTGGAATCTTCTGATTTTTCTTGTAGTTTGTGTAATTAATGTAGCTATTGTTTATTGAGAATTTCCTTTGTAGTTGTAGTTTTTCATTGTTGTACAGTAAAACAGTTGTGGCATGCATGTAGATTTGCACCAAGTATTTCGCAGCTGCGCTTGCAATTAAGTAGATATTATTTTCAGTGCTATGTTAATGTGTTTTCTTATTTTGCTCTTCAAATTGTGCTTTTCTGTGTTATCGTGTGAAATACGTGATAATTATGGCGTGTGAAAAACGTAACACTAGGCTCCAAAGTAAACTGAGAAATAATAGTGACGACGAGCGTAGCTTATCAGCACCACTGTGTAATGAATTAACAGACATTCAAAGTACTCGTAGTAATTTGGCAATTGTGCATAGGGAAATGGAGTGGGTGGCAAATAATGGCGTAGACAGTGAAACAAATAGTGAACAGGGAAGTATTATCGATCGATCGGTCGGCAACAGCTCGCATCAGGAATCCGAAATAACAGGGCACAATCTTTCAAATACTGTAGATTCAGGTTTTGCGTCCTCGCCGTTTTCTCAAATAAGTCAAGACACATTTTCTGCTTGTCAAAATGTGAATGTTGCCGGTGAAAATTCACTGCCGAAAAGCACTGAGGAACGTGTTTTAGACACCAGTGCATTGTTATTACAGTTAATGCAACAAATGGGAGAAAAGCTTCAAAAGTTAGACACAATGGAACAAAATCAGAGACAAACACAGCTAAAGCTTCAAAAGTTTGGCACAATGGAACTGACGATGCAGCTGCCGTAGCTAGTAATTACATAAAAATGGAAGACATTAGGGACATCTTACTCCAGGAACACGACGTAAAACATAACATTGCATATCCTGTGATTCACATTACAGTAAATGACGTAAAATTTACGGCAGTACTTGACTCGGGCAGTCCAATTTCAGTAATTAGTGAAACAGCCTTCAGCAAATGCAACAAATCGAACGATTGCCCCACACTTCCATTACGTAAGATTAAATTACAAGGTGTAATCATTGGAAAAAGTGTAGATGTACGCCAACAAACCAACTCAGAATTCTTTTGCCAAAGCCACAGCTTCTCTATGAACTTTCTTATTGTTCCATTATTGTCGACGGAAATTATATTGGGAGTAGAGTTTTCGAATGAATTCAAAGCAATCTTAAACTTTCACGATGCTGTAATAAGTTTAGAGAAGGAAGGTAAGTCAATAGCTTTGAAATTTGAAGATTGGCTCTCAAACCATGACGAAGAAATTATTCGGCTTTACCTCCTGTTAGACAACAGTTTGGAATTTTCGACGGAACTTGACACTAACAATCACTCTGCAAGTACTGACAGGGATGATATCGATGGCGCATTTGATACTAATGAGTTAATTCAGAATAAAATTCAAACAATTGAGAATTGTAATGACACTGATAGGCAGGGCCTTTTTGAGATTTTACAAGCACATTCCACAGTTTTTACTCACAAAACAGGAACAATCAAGGGATTTCAATACCAATTTCTTTTTCATGAGCATACTAAATTTTGTGTTAGACCATACGTAATTCCGGCACATTATAGGGACCGTGTTAGAACAGAAATACAATCTATGTTTGACGAGGGCATTATTGAGCCTGCAGTATGCTCATACAACAATCCATTACATGTTGTTGAGAAGAAAAATGGATCGATCAGGCTTGTCTTAGATTCGAGACAAATCAATACTATAATCATTCCTGAAACAGACAGGCCGCAAACGTTGGAAGAACTTCTTCAAAATTTATCATATTCTTCGGACGACTTGTTATTTTAACAATATGGAAAAGAGAATTCAAAGAGTCTTGTCTATTTGTAAACTTTGTCAAAAGGCGAAACCATCTGCTATCTCACATCGTGCTCCGTTATTTCCTTCTAAATTAAAAGAATTTGCTGCTGTTGATCTCTTGGGACCCCTTGTCAGAACATCGAATGGATTTTCGTACGTTCTAGTCGCTGTGGGACTTACTTCAAAATTTGTTTCTTTCACTCCGTTATGTAAAGCCACTGGACGGTCTGTATCCAACGCCTTTGTTAAAAATTTCTTACGTGAATTTGGCCACGTTACTAAAGTCATTTCAAATAATGGATCGCAATTCAGATCTGCTGTTTGGTCACGCATGCTTCGGAATCATAAAATCAAACCTGTTTTTATTTCATTGTACTAACCACATTGTAACCCCTCCAAACGGATTATGAAAGAAATCAATAAGCTTTGCAGACTTTATTGTCACAGAAAGCATCAGCATTGGGACAGATATTTACACTTATTTCAAAATGTGCTGAATGAAATGCCTCATGACTCCACTGCTTTACCATCTACTCTTGTCCTGAAGAATGAAGAACCACCGAACAGAATCAGAGAGCAAGTACCTTTCCCGAATACACGTAAACTTAGACACAAAGACATAATTGATTTGGCTATTAAAAATATAAAATCAGCAGCAGACAAAAGGAGAAAACTACACGGTAAAGCAATTATATATTGGTCATAAATTTCTCATTAAAGCTCATTCATTGTCACATAAGAAGAAACACTTGAGTCACAAATTCTTTCTAGTTTACAATGGACCTTACAGAATCCGACGTATACCACATGATAATTGCGTTGTAGTTGAATCTCTGTGTACTAGGAAGAGTAAAGGATTGCACCACATTTCACATGTAAAACCGTTTATTGAAAGATAATCTGCTTTATAACTTAGCCTTTGCCATAAAATTTTTCACTTCATGTTACTGGTATGCTTTGTCAGACTTAGAAACTGTTAACATGCAACAATGTTTTGAAGTTCACTATCCTATCTAGAACCTAGGGAACATATGTAGACAGTATTTACGAGTGCATTGTTATAGTGAACAGATGACACCGTGTTATTGTGTGTGTACATTCTTGCTTGTTAGTTGTACGATTACGTAACAACTACAAGGCTGACATACTTAGAACATGTATTGGTACTGCTAAATGAGA
Organism: Schistocerca serialis cubense; assembly: GCF_023864345.2. NCBI lineage: Eukaryota > Metazoa > Arthropoda > Insecta > Orthoptera > Acrididae > Schistocerca > Schistocerca serialis. The sequence continues at coordinate 724,086,489 of NC_064641.1, forward strand.
TTTTAATGCAACATTTTGGTTTACTTGAAAATACATTCTGGATTTAAAGTACTTTCTGAGAGATACCAGATGACAAAGTGGTTAGTTTATTTGACAGCTACACGATTATATCACGACGCAACTAATATGTGACACAATTTACATTGTTGCTTTTGCGGTGTATCTGTTTTATATCTGCACAGTTTTTCTGTATTATTCTGGAAAGTAAAACATGTTTTAGTAGTAACTTTTGTGGTATAGCTACAATGAGATAGCCTTTTCCGAAGCACAACCATACATTACATTATAGTACTTTCTTGATCACGGTAAGGTACGTAATAACTAAGATATCTATACACAAAGCATTTCACTTTCTTTTATGATGAGGTAAGTACATTGACTTCAGCAGAACTTTGCTTACAGAGGACGATAACTACGACACTTCCACGGATTTATCTTACAGCAAGATGCACCTTTAGCGCTACAGGACACACATTTGAGTGATTAATTTTGTACTTAAACCATTTATTTTTCAAGATTTTTCAATTACAAAGAAAGTATTCCGTGATTCATTTCATTCCATTGCTGTAATCTATTACACCTGAGGGTATAATTACATTAATCCTCAGGGGGTACACGCTTACTTTGTGTACAATGTGTTTGGCAAGAACAAGGAGCCCTATCTAATATGGTATTTGCTTATACAACTTCACACATCAGTACCATATTTCTCCAACACATAAATTACACAGCTATCTGATCATTTAACTGGGAGAGACAAACATTTATTTTATTACATCAGTGACAGATGTTTACGTAATTACACAATTGGATAACTTCACATTTATGAAATTGTATTTTGTCTGTACTGTGTGAACTGTTCACATTTTTTCAGAACCATTGTGATATCATGAGAGCTTTGAATGATATGTGGTATGGGATCATGATTTTTAAAGTATGTTTGAGGTAGATGACACTATTGAAATGAGCAGAGAATTTTTTAGGTTCTGAAATTATTGCAGAAAGCTACGAAGTTTTTGAGACTTGACTGAGGTGTTATGATGTTATTATAACGATGACAATGTGTATTATGCTGTTGAGGTATGTTTATGATCAATAAGCTAATGCTATATGAGGAATTTGATTATGCTACGTATTTATTATGTTGAAATATAGAAGAAGTGTCGACGAATATGTATATGTGTAATAAGGTAAGAAATAATGAGTAGTGGCTAGGGACTCTGACTTGTGAAAAAGGATGTTGGGAACCGAGAATCGTACTTTAAGAGTTATGAAATGTGTCCATATGCGTGAATGTATCACTATGCTGGCGAAAATTTTTTGGACACTGATATATTTACAGGATTTTGTTTCTACAGATTTGAAACGCAAATTCCCGACCTGTGAAATTTTTATATGAGACTGTCACTGTAGTGCAAACTGGTGTCGTAAATATTTCAGTAAGAAAGTTAAGTGACCACCTTCACGTAATGCGTCGTGGGCACCCAGCTGCGTGACAGTCGCCTGGAAAAAAGCTATTAGTGTGTGCCTTTCAGAGGCACAGGTGGAGAAAAAAAAAAAGAGGGGCCATTATCCTTGCTATTGACATTCCTTTGTAGAAAGCATCGCAAATACGACACGCTCAAACTTGAAAACATGTGATTACACCATGGAGCTCTTAATTTATGATATTTACTGAAATGCCTAATGAAATGACAAGAAATATTTTAATGTCTATACACCTGATTATGATTACTGTCTTTCTAGTTGAGAGACTTTTTACTGCCTTATGAAATGCCATATAGCTAGTGAATGACGTTTCATGCCTTCCTTTGTACATATTTGCAGCATTGGTTAAAATAAAATTTAATAGATGTACTATATCACTATTTTCTGTCTACAGACCCAGTAAAGAATAATTTTATGATGCACTTTCATAGAAAAGAGAGCACAAATAGACATTTCCCTTCACAGGAATTGCAAAAATAATTTTTTTAACGGTTTGGTAAATTGTCTGCTAGAGTAAGTCAAGGTGATGCATCACTCTAGTGTTAAGATGTGACATAGGTATTAGACATGGACATCTTTACTGTAATATTTTTTCTGCTTGAGCTTTGTCATGTTTAGATATAAGTTATTGCATTTGCTGCTGCTGTTTGCCAGGCATAGTGTTATTGAATTTGACTTTGTATTACTGTGTTAAGCCAGTTTTACTATGGATTTATTTTTCTTGTTTGCTGCGCATTGCCTTATATTAGTTGTAATATTGCATTTGCTTTGGTAATTTATGCTGCTTGCTTTGCCAATTTGCATTATATGTCATTGCTGTATATGTTAACTGTTTTGTACTCCTGCATTGCCTCGTCCCTTAGTCCATATATCTGATCTCAGTAGATTTAAGTTAGCTTAAGAGGGGTTAGACTATATAAGAAACGCACTGAGAAGCTATAAGAAAATGGTTTGGCCAAAAAAGTAGTGTACAGTGGAGAAAAACTATTTTTGAGAGAAGATGTGAACAGAATAGAGAAAGCATGCATGGATATGATTTTTTTTGGTGAAAACAAATATTGAAATAAGAGGAAAGATCTACAGAATGAAGTTTTGGGTTGGACTGCAGTACCAAATGTCACACTGAAAACAAACCCTGTCCTGTACCTTTGTGTTATTATGGTATGTGAATTTGTGTTTTTCCTGTCTTTATGTGTTTAGCTAATAAGATTTACGTTGTAGAATATTTCTGATGTTTAGACATTATTTATTCTGTTTTGTTTTAATGCTTATGTGTGAAGTTGATGTTTCAAAAGTTATTCTGATCTTTTATTTATTTTCTTATGTCATAATTCCTGTAACACTTATGTATATGTTTATTTCTATTGTTTTATAAAGCCTGTATTACTACAAATGTTATCTGTACTGTCATGTTCTTTAATGATGTATTTTGTACCTTTGTAATTGTATTCTTATATTGGAAATTTATAATTGCATAGACACCAGTTCTTCAAATTAAGTATCATTTCACTGCACACGATCTGTTGGTCATAATATATGCACAGTATGTGAGAAGTTGGAACTGTTAGTGCTCGCACGTGTGTTTTTAATTCAGCAAGGGACTGGTTAACAGCATTGCTGGTTCTAAGAACAATTCCAAAAAAGTTTGTGAGTGCACAAGTGGTGGTTCATGGGCTTGCTATAGTGTCCACAAGACTCTTCGATGGTGATTGTGCACCTGCACAGTCGCAACGGATGGCTGCTAGCCATCTCTACAAGGACTACAGTGGGTCTACACCTTTGATGACTCACCAATACCATTATTTCTACAAGGATCGCAGTGGGTCTGCACCTCTGATGGCCCACCAATACCGTAATCTCTACCAGGACTACAATGGGTCTACTCTGTGATGACCTACCTACCAATATTCTTCAAAACTTCGACTGACTCTGCTGTGGGTTTGCTCTGGTATGGCCCATTGTATAACACTACTTTTTCAAGACTGCATGGAAATCAACTACTTCTGTGTGCGATTTCTTTTACAAATGAGACTTTGTGAAAAAAACTGTAATTGCTATTGTGAGAAACGATCAGGACTGTCTTTATGAGAACAATTTTAGCTTTTGACCAACATTGTATCAATAAGTGTGTGCATTTGTTTTCTTTGTTATTGTAATTACGAAAAATTTTATCAAATCATTTTTGGCCAATGCCCAAAACAATTTGTAAAATTTTTTGTGGGGAGCATGGGGGCTATGTAAGTAGGCCATTTAGGTTCTTTTATTGGTAACGCCACGTAGCGCTCTGTATGAAAATCACTGGCTGTGCTGTGTGCAGTCTGTGGCTGGTTGGCATTGTTGTAATATTCGCCATTGTAGCGTTGGGCAGTTGGCTGTTAACAGCGCGTAGCCTTGCGCAGTTGGAGGTGAGCCGCCAGCAGTGATGGATGTGGGGAGAGAAATGGCGGAGTTTTGAAATTTGTAAGACTGTGTGTCATGAACTGCTATATATATTATGACTTTTGAACAATATTAAGGTAAATACATTGTTTTTTCTCTATCAAAATCTTTCATTTGCTAACTATGCCTATCAGTAGTTAGTGCGTTCAGTAGTTTGAATCTTTTATTTAGCTGGCAGTAGTGGCGCTCGCTGTATTGCAGTAGCTTGAGTAACGAAGATTTTTGTGAGGTAAGTGATTTGTGAAAGGTATAGTTTAATGTAAGTCAGGGCCATTCTTTTGTAGGGATTATTGAAAGTCAGATTGCGTTGCGCTAAAAAAAATATTGTGTGTCAGTTTAAGCACAGTCCTGTACAATTTTTCTAAGGGGACGTTTCAGGTTGTAAAGAGATATTATACATAACTATTTTTATGTCATTATTGTACTTTATTTTTTTACGTGTTGACGATTATGTGAACCCATTTTTATACTGTTTGCTTGATGTGAGGTGGAGGGAGAAGAGGTAGGCGGAGCATCTTCGTACTTAAGCGTATGCTCGTCACATGCTGGCACCAGTTGACATCACAGCAGTTGAAAAGAGTGCTCCACCCACAATCTTCGAAGGATGCCGTAGGTATTACACGTCTTATTGTATTTTAACCTTATAAGCATTTTGTCTTATTTTATTGTAAATCTAGTAAGGTTTCTATTACTTTCTAAATTAAATTACAGGTCTGATGATGGTCATGTGATATGTTCTTGTAACATACGTGGTGTGATTAAGACTGAATTTTGAAAACAAACAAAAAAAAAAAGACTACCAATTAGATTGTGACAGAGCGAACTGGCCAAGAACATTGACCTGTCGTATCGGGTTGCATAAAACGACATCGGTAGGGGCAGCTGGTGATCCGGTTATGACGAAGAAGCGGCCAGACGACGCGACTGTACCGCGGCTCGCATCATGGGCGGTCGGAGGCAGCGGCGCGCGAAACGAGCGCCACGTGAGAACTCGCGCCTGCCGGGCGGGACCGCGCCGGGCATTACCAATGCTAAGTGCGCCGGCTCATCACGGCGCATTGTGGCCGCCAGCGCCAAACCCACCGCAGCGCCGGTCGCTCACTTACGTCAGCCCTCACACCGCCCCGCCGCATTACGCTCGGCTCGTTAGCCGGGGCCGCGGCCGCGGCCGCGGCCGCAGTCGCGTCTCCCTGAACACTTGCCGCGAGCAGTTGCGGCTCTCATTTGGCGGCCTTTCCTCGCCCCACCGTTAACGAGTTGCCGAGTGCACCGCACCGAGAGGAGACCGCAGCGCGAAATTGTCGCTCTCCTCTTCTCCGCGGACAAACTACCTCCCCAACAATTTGTCGCGGTACTTTTCTTAGAGTGGCTTCCCGAGACGACCCACCGGTGCCGCAGGATAGAGTGCGCCCCTTCTTACAAAGTGGTGATGTTACTGGAACACGTTGTGGGTCTGTTTAGTCTAGAAAGACGAACTTCTCCCCTCTACGTACCTACTTCGTTGTACAAAACGAGATGAAAATCTATTTTACCCTATTATAACATCCACATGATAACGGCACATCCCTCGGGTTGATTGGACATCGGATACCGGATGCGCGTTATGATTTCTCCATTGATTCAGCACTTAATCTAGTTCATGTTAGCGCGAAAGGTGACCTCGGATTAAGTTGAACTGTAAAATATGTACAAGGTGTAATCTAAAAGTGACGGAATTTTTTTAAATTTTGTCCACTTTGTACGTCCGATTTTCAGGTGTTTTTTTATTTTGTTGGTGCGTATGTTCCTCATGAGTGTTTGTACCAGTTGTTTTGAATATTTGTTTTATTATTTACTTAATTTAATAGTATGGCTGGGGCCCCCCGTCGGGCAGACCGTTCGCCGGGTGCCGGTCTTTCAATGTGACGCCACTTCGGTGACCTGCAGTCGATGAGGGTGATAGAATGATGATAGCACAACACCCAGTCCCTGAGCCGAGAAAATTCCTCGACCCAGCCGGGAATCGAACCCGGGCCCAGAGGACTGACAATCCGTTACGCTGACCATTCAGCTGCCGGGGGCCGACATTTCGTTTATTGTTGACAGTCGAAAAGATTATAAGTGGTTTCGAGTGCTCAGCGAATTTGTACTTAGGAAAAAGATGCATCAAGTAATTTGCATTAAACTTTGCTTCAAAAATGGAATAAAGTGCAGCTCCGCATTTGAAATGTTGACTGTGGCTTTTGGCGAATCTGCTGTGAGTAAAACAAGGGTTTACTCGTCGTATAAACTTTTCAACGAGGATAGAGAAGACGTTGAAGACAACTATCGATCTAGAAGCCCTAGGACATCAATTACTGACGACATGTAGGACAACTAAGACAATCTAGTGATGCTACAACAAAACGTACTTCATTTTCTGCAGTCAGAAAACTGAGATTCACCAAATTTTGTTATAACTGGCTTTGATTCGGGCCCCCACCAAAGTAGAGTTCCAAATCCATGACTTCCATGATGCACTTATCTTGTATTCATTTGTTGATCAGGGTTGCATGTCCACAGTTTCACGTGTTAACTGGGATGTTTTTTAACTTTGTAAATAACGAACAAATACTTCAAATATAGTTCGTTTCTTATTCTTCTTCTTGCATTAAGGCTTTCTTAGGTCCTGTACAAATGTCAGTTCTTAATCCTCTGTTGTTTTTTCTTCTTTTCTTCTAGTATTCCTTAATTGTTTCACAGTGTTTCTTTTTCTTGTCTCCACACTACTCTGTGCCAGTTTTCTTTCCCTTTCTGACTTGTAATCGAGTTTTAATACTTTTTCCCTAAAAATTCTCTTTCTGATAGTTTTTCTCTTATTTTATTCCTTTCCAAGTCTTTGCTAACCTTTTGCATCTAGGTGTTCCTTAATGCCCCTTCCCTAAGATATTTTAACATCTGCTTGAAGAATCTATCGTTATCCATTCTGTAAATATGCGGAAAATAGTAAAGTCCCATTTCTGATACATTTTCTGAGCTCTAATGAATTTCCAAAGTGGCTAATTTTAACAGCTGCTTAATATTTTCTGTATAATTCTTCTTCATAAAATTTATAATTTATCAAGCCTGATTTAATTTTTTAAGGGAGCACTTTTCGTTACAGGCGCCCTTAGTTTTATTGAAGAAAACTTAGACAGCAAGAAATATATTACTTGGCTTCTCAAACAATGAAGTTCAACTACTTTTGTCCGTCGTGTAACTGATATTCTTGGAAACTAACGGATCAACCTCCTGGCATATTTTGCACATACACACTCAATAATCTCCTAAGCAATAGTTTCCTGCGGTAACTCATCACTTAGAAAGAAACCACTGATTGTACTAAAGCGAGCAGTAACATTAATATATGGTGCTCACCTGCGGTCGTCATGTAGACACTTCTTCAAGAAGCTAGACATTTTAACTGCACTATCGCAGTACATACATTCGTCAATGTAATTCATTATGAATAGTCCACCACAATCGGAGAACAATACTGGTGTTCACACCGACAACACTATAGAAAAAATTACCTACACCGAGATCAGAAGTCATGATACACCTCCTAATATTGTGTATATCCCAAGTATTAGTTTTTGTTGTGGATTGGCAGGAGAGCCAACCCGTATGAATAGAGGAAGCCGAAAGACACGCGTTTTAGCTCACGCAGGCTGGCGTGAGGTCTGGAACAGGACAAGGAAATTAGAACTTAGAAAAACGGACGCAGATGGTGGAATACTTAACTTTAATCCATTAATGTTGAACGTAGCTCTTGTCTGAACATTATTTACAATATCAATAGCAACTGACAATGGCGCCTTGCTAGATCGTAGCAAATGACGTAGCTGAAGGCTAGCTAACTATCGTCTCGGCAAATGAGAGCGTATTTTTTCAGTGAACCATCGCTAGCAAAGTCGGCTGTACAACTGGGACGAGTGCTAGGAAGTCTTTCTAGACCTGCCGTGTGGCGGCGCTCGGTCTGCAATCTCTGATAGTGGCGACACGCGGGTCCGACGTATACTAACGGACCGCGGCCGATTTAAAGGCTACCACCTAGCAAGTGTGGTGTCTGGCGGTGATACCACAGTTTTTTTCCACTGTTTCCGTTGGCCCAATGATTGTTATAAAATATTTTGGAGCGCTTCTTATGTTTGTCATAAATCAAATTTTCTCTGTAGACGTTCTTAAACCTGTCATGTTGACTGTCACTTCCAGAAGACTGACTTCCAGTGCTGCATCTGACAGGCTTGAAGAAAATATACAAAATCGTCAGCAAATGCAAGGCAATTTCTTGCGTTACCTTTGTTCCTTCACTGTTACACGAGAGGCGATGTTTTGGACTCATTCAACTTTTCGTTCTCATTGTTGATCCCTTCACCCTAGGCAAAACCAACACAGTGTCACCTGGGGAATGCACTCACATGTGTTGCTGTCAACTGTAAAAGCATCTGCCAACACTCATTGCCATCTATCATCATTGTCACCACAACTGCCAAAGTGTCTCCCTCGTCTGAGGTTCGCTCTTTCCCTCTATTGGCTAGTGACATCATTCCCATGGCGTCAGAAATGTCCTACGACACAATTACTACATGTCTAATTACTCAAAATTAATTTAATATAAAATAAAGTGAGCAGACAGTGCAAGGCAACCAAATGACAATGGGAATTCTTCATAAATGGCCGGTATATGTCACGTACAAACTTTGTTTGTAATTTATTGGTTGAAATGGTTCAAATGGCTCCGAGCACTATGGGACTTAACATCTGAGGTCATCAGTCCCCTAGAACTCAGAACTACTTAAACCCAACTAACCTAAGGACATCATACACATCCATGCCCGAGGCAGGATTCGAACCTGCGACCGTAGCGATCGCGCGGTTCCAGACTGAAGCGCCTAGAACCGCTCGGCCATAACGGCCGGCTTTAATGTATTGACGAAACCGAAATAAAGCGGATGTAAAGAAATACACAAAAACAAAAATCACTAGAAGAAGACGGAAATAAAGATCAAACAGAATGCAAATGAGATCTGCCAATAGTTTATTTTTAAATATCATAATTCGAGCCGCCCCTAATAACATAGATTCGCAAATCTAAAACTCCCGTCGGTAATATTTAGCTTTTTGTCTAGGTTTACAGGTCCATGATGTCGTATTTATATTTGATGTATCTTATGACTTTATTAATTTATTTATTTAATCTAATGGCTGGGGCCCCCCGTCGCGCAGGCCGTTCGCCGGGTGCCGGTCTTTCAATTTGACGCCACTTCGGCGACCTGCAGTCGATGAGGGTGATAGGATGGTGATGGGGACGGCACAACACCCAGTCCCTGGGTGGAGAGAAAATTCCCCGACCCAGCCGGGAATTGAACCCGGGCGCAGAAGATTGACAATCCCTCACGCTGACCATTCAGCTACCGGGAGCGGACAAACTTTATAAATGAGAGACAAAGACTTGAAATAACGTTGGTTTATTACTGATTTTTAGATAAACAACACTATACTAAAGGACGGATGATTTCTATCAACTTTATGTACTGGCTGAAAGTCTCTGCGTAAGAATCAACTTTCATTATGTGGAATTTAAGTTAAGAAAAAAAAGAAACAGATTTGATCTGGAGCAAAAGATGTGGAGTAGGATGGTGGTGGTGGTGAGTGTTTAACGTCCCGACGACAACGAGGTCATTAGAGACGGAGCGCAAGCTCGGGTTAGGGAAGGATTGGGAAGGAAATCGGCCGTGCTCTTTCGAAGGAACCATCTCGGCATTCGCCTGAAACGATTTAGGGAAATCACGGAAAACCTAAATCAGGATGGCCGGAGACGGGATTGAACCGTCGTCCTCCCGAATGCGAGTCCAGTGTGCTAACCACTGCGCCACCTCGCTCGGTATGGAATAGGACGTCTGGTCGCAACAGATTTTATGAAAAGGGTGACGAGTCGAATAGAATTACTTCATAATATGAAAGGAGGTAAATAAAAAAGAATTATAACTAAATATGTTAATACACTACTCGCACACTGCCGAAGTTAGATTTACTTTTTTCTATGTGTACAATTAGGTTCAGGAAATTGTCGGCGATGTAAGTAACGAGTGCAGATAATACACTAATGTGCAGAAGTAAAGAACGAAAGTAACTAACGAACAACATGTCACTGCCGTGTAACTTAGCTCGATCACATTTTTACCATACAAAGAAAGAACTGCTACAGTATCGTACAGATGCTGAAAGAAGTACGCAATGATACGTTCAGAAATGACAGTTCTGTTCAAGCACAATAATTACATTGAAGGTGGCACATGATTATTAATAGACTAGGAGATAACCACGGATGTGGTCTGCAACCTACATCCATGTTGGTCACGAGGTTGGTAAGACATTGTCGCGGAAGAGCGTTCTATTCCTCCAGCAGCGCGGCTATCTGCTGCTTGATGGATATTGATGGGTGCGGTCGTGCTTAAATACGTATCCCCAATTCAACCCACACTTGCTCGATGGAATTTAAGTCAGGGGAACGGACAAACCAGTCCACAGGCCGAATTTCCTATCGTTAAGAGAACCCCTCCACCTGAGCTGTTCCACGTAGTCGCACATTGCCAGTCATAAAAATGAAGTCATGGCCGAATACACCCCTGAAAAGACGCACATGCGGAAGGAATATAGTGTCACAGTAACGTTGACCCGTGAGCGTACCGGGTTCAAAGATTTGGAGGTTAGTATACCAATGCAACAATCTGTTTCCCCATACCATAACACATGGACCATCTACACGATGATGTTCAACAATGTTCCTGAAGACATTACGTGTTCCCAACTTCTGTCATATGAGCATACGTCCTGCTAGTTACATCGAGTTATCTTACATGGCAGCTGCACATTATGCAAGAGTTCCTTTCGTCCCTACGTTATGCACAATATTTTAACCTCCGCCCCAGGAATTCTTGTTGTGAGTCGTAATTATCGTGTGAAAGATTATAGGAGTTTCAGAAAACGAAGTCAGAACTATTTTCAGCGAACAGTAGGCACATTTGGTTCGACAGCCAACCAATAAAGATCAACATCTCTTACAAAGGTGTTTTGAGGGCTTGAATAACATGAGCTACGTGCTTCATATTAAATCCCACTCTAGCCGGTGTCCACAGAAGGGCGAGTACTTAAGTACCGAAAGCAAATACCGTGCACAAACTGCGTCGATAGCTGCTCGCGCTATGTTAATTAAAACTACAAGTTCGTATAAGTCATTCGTTTATGATATTGTTGTCAGCCAATAAGCTGTAACTTGTCCACACAGAAATATATCCAATTTCGTGGCCAACGATCTGTAAATTTTGTATGTGCATCAGGCTGAAGGACCAGTCGCAGGCTTCATGTGACGCTGCAATCAGCAATAGTTTGCTTCAGAACTAAATTCGATTTGCAAATAGTGGCCAACAACCGATAGCCGTCATCTATCAGCTACTGAACGATGTACTGTCTGTACGCTCAGTTTCTTCAATATTATAACTGGCACGCACGTGTGACTTCTTTAAGTGTTGGTAACACAGTTCAAAACTTCCCGAACCACGATTTTAGTTCCCATGTGAACCTCCCCCCTTTCCACGCTTGTAAAGAGAGTGATAAGTGATCCTCGTTACTTATCTATCTAGACCTCTCCCCCAGTGAATTACGCTAACCAAATCGTCCACTGCTAGTGTTTCCACTGCCGTATGTGAGTGGTTATTGCACTTCGACGTCCAATAGAAGCGATGAGCATATTAATGTGACTGGACCGTGTAATAAAACTGACACAAACATGTCTACGGGAGGAGACATGCAAGATGAAAGTGAATGGAAAGATGGCAGAGAAGTTCAAGATGAGGACTGGAGCGCGACAGGGACAGTGCCCCTCACCTGTTCTGTTCATTCCGCATCTAGAAAGAGCGCTGAGAAAGGTAAGAATCCTAGAGGCAGGAATTCAGTTGGTTGGAAGGGTCAACGTCCCTGACTATGCAAACGACGCAGTTTTAATAACACAGAAAGAGCAGGATATGGTTTAGATAGCACGAGTGATAACGGAAGAGGCAATGAGAGCAGGATTGAAGATGAAAATGCATAGGACCGAAAACCTCATAGTGATCGGAGAGGTCAATGACAGACCATTTGATGCTGACGGTGATACAGTCAACAAGGGCGCATACCAAGATAAAGGACAGACACTGTCGGGGCCTAGAGGAAGGGCTGGGAAACTTATTCTACATTACTTGTTGGTTATCAATCCTTATAACCAATTTATTGGACATCAAAAGTCTTTACTAACATGTTACAAGGTCCAAGGATAAATGTCTCTTTTCTACAACTATACTCCGCAAGCAACCCAAGGGTGTGTGGCGCAGGGCACTTTACGTGCCACTGTCATTGCCTCCCTTTCCTGTTCCAGTAGCGTATGGTTCGCGGGAAGAACGACTGCCGGAAAGCCTCCGTGCGCGCTCGAATCTCTCTAATTTTACATTAGTGATCTCCTCGGGAGGTATAAATAGGGGGAAGCAATATATTCGATATCTTATCCAGAAACGTATCCTCCCGAAACTTGGGCAGCAAACTACACCGCGATGCAGAGCGCCTCTCTAGCACAGTCTGCCACTTGAGTTTGCTAAACATCTCCGTAACGCTATCACGCTTATCAAACAACCCTGTGACGAAACGCGCCGCTCTTCTTTGGATTTTCTCTATCTCCTCTGTCAACCCGACCTAGTACGGTTTCCACACTGATGAGCAATACTCAAGTATAGGTCGAACGAGTATTTTGTAAGCCACCTCCTTTGTTGATGGACTACATTTTCTAAGGACTCTCCCAATGAATCTCAACCTGCACCCGCCTTACCAACAATTAATTTTATATGATCATTCCACTTCAAATCGTTCCGCAAGCATACTCGCAGATATTTTACAGAATTAATTGCTACCAGTGTTTGTTCCGCTGTCATATAATCATACAATAAAGGATCCTTCTTTCTATGTATTCGCAATACATTACATTTGTCTATGTTAAGGGTCAGTTGCCACTCCCTGCACCAAGTGCCTATCCGCTGCAGATCTTCCTGCATATCGCTGCAATTTTCTAATGCTGCAACTTCTCTGTATACTACAGCATCATCCGCGAAAAGCCGCATGGAACTTAGGACACTATCTACTACGTCATTTATATATATTGTGAAAAGCAATGGTCCCATAACACTCCCCTGTGGCACGCCAGGGGTTACTTTAACGTCTGTAGACGTCTCTCCATTGATAACAACATGCTGTATTCTGTTTGCTAAAAACTCTTCAGCCACACAGCTGGTGTGATATTCCGTAGGCTCTTACTTTGTTTATCAGGCGACAGTGCGAAACTGTAGCGAACGCATTCCCGAAGTCAAGGAAAATGGCAACTACCTGGGAGCTTGTATCTAATATTTTCTGGGTCTCATGAACAAATAAAGCGAGTTGGGTGTCACACGATCGCTGTTTCCGGAATCCATGTTGCTTCCTACAGAGTAGATTCTGGGTTTCCAGAAATGACATGATACACGAGCAAGAAACATGTTCTAAGATTCTACAACAAATCGATGTCAGAGATATAGGCCTATAGTTTTGCCCATCTGCTCGACGACCCTTCTTGAAAACTGGGACTACCTGTGCTCTTTTCCAATCATTTGGAACCTTCCGTTCCTCTAGAGACTTGCGGTACACGGCTGTTAGAAGGGGGGCAAGTTCTTTCGCGTACTCTGTGTAGAATCGAATTGGTATCCCGTCAGGTCCAGTGCACTTTCCTCTATTGAGTGATTTCAGTTGCTATTCTATTCCTTGGACACTTATTTCGAAGCCAACCATTATTTCGTTCGTGCGAGGATTTAGAGAAGGAACTGCAGTGCGGTCTTCCTCTGTGAAACAACTTTGGAAATAGGTGTTAAGCATTTCAGCTTTACGCGTGTCATGATATATGCGAGTGTATTTAAATTGTCCCCCCCCCCCCCACGAACCGTGGATCTTGCCGTTGGTGGGGAGGCTTGCGTGCCTCAGCGATACAGATGGCCGTACCGTAGGTGCAACCACAACGGAGGGGTATCTGTTGAGAGGCCAGACAAACATGCGGTTCCTGAAGAGGGGCAGCAGCCTTTTCAGTAGTTGCAGGGGCAACAGTCTGTATGATTGACTGATCTGGCCTTGTAACATAAACCAAAACGGCCTTGCTGTGCTGGTACTGCGAACGGCTGAAAGCAAGGGGAAACTACAGCCGTAAATTTTCCCGAGGACATGCAGCTTTACTGTATGATTAAATGATGATGGCGTCCTCTTGGGTAAAATGTTCCGGAGGTAAAATAGTCCCCCATTCGGATCTCCGGGCGGGGACTACTCAAGAGAACGTTGTTATCAGGAGAAAGAAAACTGGCGTTCTACGGATTGGAGCGTGGAATGTCAGATCTCTTAATCGGGCAGGTAGGTTAGAAAATTTAAAAAGGGAAATGGATAGGTTAAAGTTAGATATAGGGGGAATTAGTGAAGTTCGGTGGCAGGAGGAACAAGACTTTTGGTCAGGTGATTACAGGGTTATAAATACAAAATCAAATAGGGGTAATGCAGGAGTAGGTATAATAATGAATAAAAAAAATAGGAGTGCGGGTAAGCTACTACAAACAGCATAGTGAACGCATTATTGTGGCCAAGATAGACACAAACCCCATGCCTACTACAGTAGTACAAGTTTATATGCCAACTAGCTCTGCAGATGATGAAGAAATTGATGAAATGTATGACGAGATAAAAGAAATTATTCAGGTGGTGAAGGGAGACGAAAATTTAATAGTCGTGGGTGACTGGAATTCGTCGGTAGGAAAAGGGAGAGAAGGAAACATAGTAGGTGAATATGGATTGGGGGGAAGAAATGAAAGAGGAAGCCGCCTTGTAGAAATTTGCACAGAGCATAACTTAATCATAGCTAACACTTGGTTCAAGAATCATAAAAGAAGGTTGTATACCTGGAAGAATCCTGGAGATACTAGAAGGTATCAGATAGATTATATAATGGCAAGACAGAGATTTAGGAACCAGGTTTTAAATTGTAAGACATTTCCAGGGGCAGATGTGGATTCTGACCACAATCTATTGGTTATGAACTGCAGATTGAAACTGAAGAAACTGCAAAAAGGTGGGAATTTAAGGAGATGGGACCTGGATAAACTGAAAGAACTAGGGGTTGTAGAGAGTTTCAGGGAGAGCATAAGGGAACAATTGACAGGAATGGGGGAAAGAAATACAGTAGAAGAAGAATGGGTAGCTCTGAGGGATGAAGTAGTGAAGGCAGCAGAGGATCAAGTAGGTAAAAAGACGAGGGCTAATAGAAATCCTTGGGTAACAGAAGAAATATTGAATTTAATTCATGAAAGGAGAAAATATAAAAATGCAGTAAATGAAACAGGCAAAAAGGAATACAAACGTCTCAAAAATGAGATCGACAGGAAGTGCAAAATGGCTAAGCAGGGATGGCTAGAGGACAAATGTAAGGATGTAGAGGCTTGTCTCACTAGGGGTAAGATAGATACTGCCTACAGGAAAATTAAAGAGACCTTTGGAGAGAAGAGAACCACTTGTATGAATATCAAGAGCTCAGATGGCAACCCAGTTATAAGCAAAGAAGAGAAGGCAGAAAGGTGGAAGGAGTATATAGAGGGCTTATGCAAGGGCGATGTACTTGAGGACAATATTATGGAAATGGAAGAGGATGTAGATGAAGAAGAAATGGGAGATAAGATACTGCGTGAAGAGTTTGACAGGGCACTGAAAGACCTGGGTCGAAACAGGGCCCCGGGAGTAGACAACATTCCATTAGAACTACTGATGGCCTTGAGAAACCAGTCATGACAAAAGTCTACCATCTGGTGAGCAAGATGTATGAGACAGGCGAAATACCCACAGACTTCAAGAAGAATATAATAATTCCAATCCCAAAGAAAGCAGGTGTTGACAGATGTGAAAATTACCGAACTATCAGTTTAATAAGTCACAGCTGCAAAATACTAACGCGAATTCTTTACAAACGAATGGAAAAACTGGTAGAAGCGGACCTCGGGGAAGATCAGTTTGGATTCCGTAGAAATGTTGGAACACGTGATGCAATACTAACCTTACGACTTAACTTAGAAGAAAGATTAAGAAAAGGCAAACCTACGTTTCTAGCATTTGTAGACTTAGAGAAAGCTTTTGACAACGTTAACTGGAATACTCTCTTTCAAATTCTGAAGGTGGCAGGGGTAAAATACATGGAGCGAAAGGCTATTTACAATTTGTACAGAAACCAGATGGCAGTTATAAGAGTCGAGGGGCATGAAAGGGAAGCAGTGGTTGGGAAAGGAGTGAGACAGGTTGTAACCTCTCCCCGATGCTATTCAATCTGTATATTGAGCAAGCAGTAAAGGAAACAAAAGAAAAATTCGGAGCAGGTATTAAAATTCATGGAGAAGAAGTAAAAACTTTGAGGTTTGCCGATGACATTGTAATTCTGTCAGAGACAGCAAAGGACTTGGAAGAGCTGTTGAACGGAATGGACAGTGTCTTGAAAGGAGGATATAAGATGAACATCAACAAAAGCAAAACAAGGATAATGGAATGTAGTCAAATTAAATCGGGTGATGCTGAGGGGATTAGATTAGGAAATGAGACATTTAAAGTAGTAAAGGAGTTTTGCTATTTAGGGAGTAAAATAACTGATGATGGTCGAAGTAGAGAGGATATAACATGTAGACTGGCAATGGCAAGCAAATCGTTTCTGAAGAAGAGAAATTTGTTAACATCGAGTATAGATTTAAGTGTCAGGAAGTCGTTTCTGAAAGCATTTGTATGGAGTGTAGCCATGTATGGAAGTGAAACATGGACGATAACCAGTTTGGACAAGAAGAGAATAGAAGCTTTCGAAATGTGGTGCTACAGAAGAATGCTGAAGGTAAGGTGGGTAGATCACGTAACTAATGAGGAGGTATTGAATAGGATTGGGGAGAAGAGACGTTTGTGGCAGAACTTGACTAGAAGAAGGGATCGGTTGGTAGGACATGTTTTTAGGCATCAAGGGATCACAAATTTAGTATTGGAGGGCAGCGTGGAGGGTAAAAATCGTAGAGGGAGACCAAGAGATGAATACACTAAGCAGATTCAGAAGGATGTAGGTTGCAGTAGGTACTGGGAGATGAAGAAGCTTGCACAGGATAGAGTAGCATGGAGAACTGCATCAAACCAGTCTCAGGACTGGGGACCACAACAACAACAATTTAAATTGTACACTCCTGGAAATTGAAATAAGAACACCGTGAATTCATTGTCCCAGGAACGGGAAACTTTATTGACGCATTCCTGGGGTCAGATACATCACATGATCACACTGACAGAACCACAGGCACATAGACACAGGCAACAGAGCATGCACAATGTCGGCACTAGTACAGTGTATATCCACCTTTCTCAGCAATGCAGGCTGCTATTCTCCCATGGAGACGATCGTAGAGATGCTGGATGTAGTCCTGTGGAACGGCTTGCCATGCCATTTCCACCTGGCGCCTCAGTTGGACCAGCGTTCGTGCTGGACGTGCAGACCGCGTGAGACGACGCTTCATCCAGTCCCAAACATGCTCAATGGGGGACAGATCCGGAGATCTTGCTGGCCAGGGTAGTTGACTTACACCTTCTAGAGCACGTTGGGTGGCACGGGATACATGCGGACGTGCATTGTCCTGTTGGAACAGCAAGTTCCCTTGCCGGTCTAGGAATGGTAGAACGATGGGTTCGATGACGGTTTGGATGTACCGTGCACTATTCAGTGTCCCCTCGACGATCACCAGTGGTGTACGGCCAGTGTAGGAGATCGCTCCCCACACCATGATGCCGGGTGTTGGCCCTGTGTGCCTCGGTCGTATGCAGTCCTGATTGTGGCGCTCACCTGCACGGCGCCAAACACGCATACGACCATCATTGGCACCAAGGCAGAAGCGACTCTCATCGCTGAAGACGACACGTCTCCATTCGTCCCTCCATTCACGCCAGTCGCGACACCACTGGAGGCGGGCTGCACGATGTTGGGGCGTGAGCGGAAGACGGCCTAACGGTGTGCGGGACCGCAGCCCAGCTTCATGGAGACGGTTGCGAATGGTCCTCGCCGATACCCCAGGAGCAACAGTGTCCCTAATTTGCTGGGAAGTGGCGGTGCGGTCCCCTACGGCACTGCGTAGGATCCTACGGTCTTGGCGTGCATCCGTGGGTCGCTGCGGTCCGGTCCCAGGTCGACGGGCACGTGCACCTTCCGCCGACCACTGGCGACAACATCGATGTACTGTGGAGACCCCACGCCCCACGTGTTGAGCAATTCGGCGGTACGTCCACCCGGCCTCCCGCATGCCCACTATACGCCCTCGCTCAAAGTCCGTCAACTGCACATACGGTTCACGTCCACGCTGTCGCGGCATGCTACCAGTGTTAAAGACTGCGATGGAGCTCCGTATGCCACGGCAAACTGGCTGACACTGACGGCGGCGGTGCACAAATGCTGCGCAGCTAGCGCCATTCGACGGCCAACACCGCGGTTCCTGGTGTGTCCGCTGTGCCGTGCGTGTGATCATTGCTTGTACAGCCCTCTCGCAGTGTCCGGAGCAAGTATGGTGGGTCTGACACACCGGTGTCAATGTGTTCTTTTTTCCATTTCCTGGAGTGTATTTTCCTTTTATTGCAATTTCTGCGATCTTGTCATTATTGCTTGGGTTTGAAATTAAATTGGTTGTAATATCTTCTAGGGCATATATTAGTGACCAATGAGGTCAATTATCGACCCTGTCCTTTAAGGAGCCAAGTACTTGCTTGGCCGACTTGCGCATGAATTGTAACGTTGGGCATGGTCGTCATAAGCGAACGCTGGTGGCCCAACAAATGTTAGCTCATTTTCTGTACTCACATTGGAAGGTCTTGGCAAGATCCAGCGCTTCTCTTAAAACAAGTAGTTTATTGTTTTACTGTTGTCTACTACTGTGGTCTCATGCTTAGGTAATAGCGCTTAAGCATTTCTTCTTACTTTTAGGATTACTTAAGTGAATTTGTTTTTTGCGGGGATTTTCTTAAAAGTTGGCTGTTTAATCAAATCAATTAATGTGCTTGCTCATTACTGTTACACAATTAACTGGTTAATCTTTGTTGTAATTATGCAGTCGTTGTAACACTTAGATTTTGGTCGGTGTCTAGAGCGAGGTTTGCATTTGGTGTTCATGTGTCGGGCCTTAGGAATTTACCTATTTGATGCTCAGTCTTGCATGAATTGTATGTCTCTTTGTTTGCCATCGCCTTCCCGAGTTGGTCGTAGCGTTGGAGCCGTTGGCCCCAACGTGTTATCCGCTACCCACCGATTCACCGGGCGTGGCCAGTCCACGACCTCTGTGTGCGTGTGTGCGGTGCCGCCACCTCGCTTACCACAACATTTCTCTATAAGTCTATAAGTTAAGTTCTTAATCTGATGGCATTCGGACTTAAGTTTAAATCAACGTGTCCGCTTCCCTAAACCATCCTAGCAAGCCTTATCTCCCCCAGCGCGGCCTTGTCATGTATTACTACTTTATTTGAAGGTTTTTGAATTCTTAATTGTGGACTGATGTAAATTTTAAACTCGTTGTTGCCTTTGTTCCAAAACTGTTAGTGCCCAAACGGCGTTCCAAATGTCTGTCGTATTTTAAAATATTGTGAAATGCTGCACTTGTAATATTTTGAACATTGTTACCTTCCTGTTCGAAAAGTTGCTGAGCTGCTAGGGAGAAAAGCGCCCTAAAGTTATTTTAACAGTAATCCTAAACTTGTAAAATCTCTTTAAATAACGGCCACCTTCCTTGTTTGAAGTTTACTAACTAGTGGGTGGTTTTCAAATTGTTATTATAATACTCTTTCTGTAATTGTTGTGAAGTCAGATTTGCGTGGTTGAAATCTTACCGATGCCTGAAGAGCTCTCGAGCTGTATTTTTATGAATGTTAGCTTTGTTATTTTAAACAGGTGTTACTTGTCCTGAAAAAGAAAAAAAAACGTAAAAATAATCCTTCTGATTAGCCGTCGTGAAATCAATCTGACTGTTATTATTAATTTGTATATTATTGATGTTTTTAAGTATATCTTGTTAGGGTTAAAAACTACTGTGAAGCAACAAATAGCCTTCCGTAAACAGCCTGCAGCTTCCCCCATCCTTTAAGTTATTGTCGTGTCCTGTGGCATCCACTGAGATTTCACAGAGATCTGGACTCTGCCTCAAAAGATAGAGAGAAAACTTTTGATACCTGAGAATACGGCTCTGAGAAAAATTTTGGACTGAAGGATGGAGACGACTGAAGAATAAGGAAAAACGTCGAATTGCACAAGTTGTACAAATCGTTTCACTTAGTGGCTGTGGTTAAAGGCAGGAGACTGAAGTATCGGCACGTAAAGTGTCGAGAAGACCAGGTCACCAGACATGTGGGGAAGAAGACATCAGAAGTAACAGACCAAGTTAAAAATAATGACTGTGATGGATTTATGAGCTCAGATAGGACATGAGCATGCTGGGACTAGCTGAAGTTGATTAAATGGACCGAAGAGGATGGAGGAGTCTGACTGGCCAGGCCAAATAACAACTGCGGTGTGTGTGGCAAACCTAGCTGTAAAGGGTTGGGCTGCCTACTGTGATAGGGCGATAGAGACAGAAAAGGAGACAGACACATACACACACACACACACACACACACACACACTTACACACACACACACAGATCACTTAGTTGGATTATGGTGCACAAAGTGAAGGTACACTGTGGTGACAAAACTAATGGGATACCTAGGAGTTGATCTTTGGCACCGCTAATCAGCCTTCTCCATCCTCTTCGGTCGATTTATTCACCGTCAGCTAATCCCATCGTAGTCATATCCAATCTGAGCCAGTAAATCCATCACACATCGTGTCGGAGCCCATTTAGCCCAGCGTAGTTCAGCATCTCCACGGGGCGTGTTTCAAAAAGTCGTTGGAAGTCCCCTTCAGAAATATTGAGCTATGTTGCCTCTATAACAATCCATAATTGTGAGCGTTTTGACTGTTCAGGGTATTTTGCACGAACTGATCTCTCCATTATGTCCCATAAACGTTCGATGGGATTAACATAGGGCAATTTCTGTAGCCAAGTCATTCGGCCGAACTGTTAGAATGTTCTTCAAACCTATCGCGAACAGTTGTGGCCTGGTGACATGGTGTATTGTCATCCATAAGAATTTCATAGTTGTTTGCGAACAAATTGTCTCTAACTAGCGGAACATAATCATTTACAGTCAGTGATCGCTTCAGTTTGACCAGAGGACCCAGTCCTTTCCATGTAAACAGAGCCCACACCGTTATGGAGCCACCACTAGATAGCACATTCGACAACTTGGGTCCGTGGCTTCGTGGTGTCTGCGCCACTCTCGAACCCTATCATCACCTATTACCAACTAAAATATGGCCTCACCTGACCAGGCCACGCCGGCCGGAGTGGCCGTGCGGTTCTAGGCGCTACAGTCTGGAACCGAGGGACCGCTACGGTCGCAGGTTCGAATCTTACCTCGGGCATGGATGTGTGTGATGTCCTTAGGTTAGTTAGGTTTAATTAGTTCTAAGTTCTAGGCGACTGATGACCTCAGAAGTTAAGTCGCATAGTGCTCGGAGCCATTTGAACCATATTTTTTGACCAGGCCACGGTTTTCCAGTCGTCTAGGATCCAACAGCTATAGTCACGAGCCCAGGAAAGGCGGTGCAGACGATGTCGTGCTGTTAGCAAAGGCACTCGCGTTGATCGTCTGCTGCCATATCCCATTAACACCAAATTTCGCCGCACCGTTCTAATGGATCCCCATATCATACGTCCCACATTCATTTCTGCGGTTATTTCACACAGTGTTGTTTGAATGTTAACACTGACATCTCTACGCAAATGCCACTGCTCTCGATCATTATGTGAAAGCCGTCGGTCACTGTGTTGTCCGTGGTGAGAGGTAATGTGGGAAATTCGGTATTCTCGACACACTTTTGATAGTGTGGATCTCGGAATATTGAATTCCCGTTCGATATCCGGAATGGAATGTTCCACGCGTCTAGCTGCAACTACCATTCTGCGTACAAAGTTTTATAATTTTCGTCATGTGGTCATAATCACGTTGAAATCTTTTCTCGTGAATCACCGGAGTACAAATGACAGCTCCGCCAACGCACTGCCTTTTACCAAGTTAAGAAGTATGAAACTGGAATTTCCCTATAGGTGGTGCTAGGCATCAGTGTAAGTACTATAAGACCCCGTCTGCAGCGTCATCTGGTTACTGTAACGGCTGACGACTAATGTCGGAGTACAGCAACCCAAGTTCCATACATCGGTATCTGTTTCAAACCCGTAAACATGGTTCAAACGGCTCTGAGCACTATGGGACTTAACTTCTGAGCTCATCAGTCCTCTAGAATTTAGAACTACTTAAACCTAACTAACCTAAGGACATCACACACATCCATGCCCGAGGCAGGATTCGAACTTGCGACCGTAGAGGTCGCGCGGTTCCGGACTGAAGCGCCCGTAAACATGTCGAGTTTCGTGCCTACGAACTACGATTTGCTGACAGCAGTGGTTTTCTGTTGTCATTGGAAGAAACCTGCTGCAGAATCGCCTCGAAAGCTTATCGAAGCTTTCGGTGAACATGGTCTTGGGAAAACACAGTGTTTAGAGTGGTTCAAAAAATTCAGAAGTGGTGATTTTGACGTAAGAAACGACGAGCACGGGAAACGAAGGAAAAAGTAAGAAGATAACGAATTGCAGACCTTATTGGATGAAGATGATACTGAAACTCAACAGGAACTCGTGAAACAATTGAATATGACGCAGAAAGTCGGTTGAAAGCTGTGGGAAAGGTGCATAAAGTGGGAAAACTGGTTCCTCATGAACTGAATGAAAGACAACAACCAAGTCGAAGGACTACTTGTGAAATGCTGCTCACCAGATACAAAAGAAAGTCGTTTCTCCGTCGAATAGTGACAGTTGATGAAAATTGGATATATTTTGAGAATCCTAAGCGTCGTAAGTCATGGGTGAATTCAGGCAAACCATGGAGATCCACCGCAAGACCAAATCGCTTTGGAAATAAGACAACGCTCTGGGTTTCGTGGGATCAGAAGGGTGTCCTCTATTATGAACTGCTAAAACCTGGTGAAACCATTAACACATATCGCTGCCAGTAGCAAATGATTGATTTAAATCGAGCATTACATGAAAAACGACAGGAATGTGGAAAAAGGCAACACAAAGTCATACTGCTCCATGATAACGCCCCATCACACACAGAAAAACGGGTCATGGAAACGATCTAGGCGTTCTGTTGGGAAATGCTAGTGCATGGCGCTTATTCTCCAGACTTGACTCCGTCCTATTATCATCTGTTTGCATCAGTGGGAGACGATCTCTCTGAACAACGCTTCAATTCGTATGAAAATGTACGAAAATATCTCGTTGACTGGTTCGCTTCAAAAGAAGAATTTTTTTTCCGCGTGGCATTCATAGACTGCCGGAGGGGTGGCAGAAATGTGTAAATAGCAATGGAGATTAGTTTGAATAAAGTATTGTTTACAACGGACGTGTACTTATTGCAACCAGATTCCGGTTTCATACTTCTACATCTGATAAACCTGGTATACGCTATATTACCGCCATCTGTATGTGTGTATGTCGCTATCCCATGATTTTTGTCACTTCAATGTAAAGCCGTTACATAAGGAGCGACCAGAAAATTTCCGTATGAGGGCGCTGTCGCGGCGTATGTGGTAGCCAACGACATGTAGGCATTTGTGTCTTCCGACATGCGTGCGGTATATGCTGAAACGTCAACTATGGCGACGTTATTACCATATGCGTCCCATCAGCATCAGAGAACTGTTTTTCTTTTGAATAAACTTGTTGTAGCTGGGATTCACAGTCATCAAAAATTTTTTGACGCTCATGATCTTTACACCGGTGACTGTTGTAAGTTTTTATTACACTATTGCAATTTCGGCCTTAGGCGACTATCAAGTGCTGATATTATGGCTTTAAGCCAAGTCAACGTAATGTAAGATGACACATTTGTTTGTCTTTTTTTCCCTTTATTGTTATTCCATGCCTCAGCTGAGACGGGCCGGCAGCAGCCTACATACGCCGCTCTTCGGCCAAGAGAGAAAACATATATACACAGAAGACAGAGAAAAGATAAAAAGCATGGTAAACACATGATGAACACTGCACAACTAATTAGAAGTCGTTCGACGGAAGGCACTGTACATGATGGGTGGCACCAGTTGAACAGACGAAGACATCCAGGTGGAGACACGAACGCAGTAGAACACTGATGAAAACACTGTACACAAACGGAGAGACACTGACGCACGGAAACACTGGCGACGATCATCGGCGAAGCACTCACATTTGTATGTCGTTGTCAGTATTGTTAAATACACTCGTGACGTTGTTACACAGTGTGAGCACACGTATTCAAACACCGTAAAACAACATAATCTGTAAGTGCACATGTTCGTTAAACCATCACTAGTCACAAATGCATTAGACCGCAGCTGCAGACTACTGTTTGCAGGCTACATTCCGTTGACATGGCTTAAAGTGTGGTGTCACCGCCAGACACCACACTTGCTAGGTGGTAGCCTTTAAATCGGCCGCGGTCCGGTAGTATACGTCGGACCCGCGTGTCGCCACTATCAGTGATTGCAGACCGAGCGACACCACACGGCAGGTCTAGAGAGACTTACTAGCACTCTCCCCAGTTGTACAGCAGACTTTGCTAGCGAAGCTACACTGACAAATTACGCTCTCATTTGCCGAGACGATAGTTAGAATAGCCTTCAGCTACGTCATTTGCTACGACCTAGCAAGGCGCCATAGCATTTGATATTTATCGTGTGAAGCATGTACAAACAAGAGCGATGTTCTCCAATTGTTGATTAAAGTTAAGTATTCCAAGAACTACGTTCTTTTCTTTATAGGATAATTACTTTACCGTGTTCCAGACATCACGCCAATCTACGTGAGCTTGAAAGCGTGCATTTGGGCCTCCTCTAGCAACACGGTGTTGGCTCTTCTGCCAACACTTCATAAAGCAATAATATTAGCACTTGATAATGGCCTAAGGCCGGAATTTCAATAGTGTAATAAAGACTTATAACAGTCACTTGGGTAAAGATGATGTCCTTCAAAAAAATGTTTTTCTTTTCTTGGCTGCCTATGGACAAGCAGCGGTAGAAGAGCCTGTCTATCGAAAGCCACCGACAGTGGAATGACGCTCCAAGTTGCGTGCTGGCCGCGATTCGATATATATCGCTAATATCGCAACGCAGAAGTAAGGCAAAATCGGGTGGGAGACACTAGAGTATCTGCCCTAAAGTTTTGATATCTCCCGATGCTATTATCTCTCCTTCGGTCCCGTCAAAAATGCGTTGAAGCGTCGACGATGTGCAGGAGGCAGTTGCGGACTTACTGACGCAGTAGGACACGGTGTGGGTTTTACTAAACGGATATCTTCAGCTTTGTGTGTCTGTGGGATGGTTGCCTCAGGCTGACGACGATTATGTTTGAGTGGTTTTCTGGTTCTTGAGTGTACAGCTTAAGAACGTTAACTTTTTCGTGTGCACTTACAAATACTTCTCTCATACTACTCTCTGTTACATCCATTTATTCCGCAATCGCCAGCGTCCTCTGAAATTCCAATGATTGATGTAATTGTGAGGGGTGGGGGGGGGGGGGGGTTAGGGGATTCAACTATCCCTCTAGTAAGTTGGTCATGCTCCTCCAACGTGACTCACAGACCTCATGTATGAGAGCAGGAACTTAAAAACACGAAGATAAAATCCTGTACTAGTACCCTGATCTGCTCAAATGTGGATTTACAGTCGTTTCTACATGTAAGTAGGCAAGGTCCGGAGTGGTTCCCCACATACGTGTCCAGACATGCAATGCACAAAGAATATTCTAAGAACACTCTAGAACAAAGTTAAGATGATTAATATACAGATAACAGCCATGGCGTGACTACCTTTCGTAACTCATGTTGCAGACAAC
Organism: Schistocerca serialis cubense; assembly: GCF_023864345.2. Lineage (NCBI taxonomy): Eukaryota > Metazoa > Arthropoda > Insecta > Orthoptera > Acrididae > Schistocerca > Schistocerca serialis. Next base: position 724,112,523 of record NC_064641.1, read on the forward strand.
GCGAGATGTTTCCAGCGAGAAAATTAGAAATATAGGTAACTCCATAACGTGCGCTGGTGACTGTCGGTCATGAAACCAGGTGAAACTACCACAGTCAGAGGCCTAATATTTAAATCTCCACAACGTGCGTAACGGATTATTAAACTGATCTGCCCTGTATATGCATGTGACTGCGATATCACCACTTCTTCCCTACGCGAATCTGAAATTCAGCTTCCTCTCAGTGATTATAGCTTTCTCAAATAATCAATGTTCTTCACGGTTTCACCAAATTATTTTAAAATTAAGTTAAATGTTGCACTGATTAACAACAACCAGTTCAGTTCTCACAGTTCCTAATTAAGAAACAAATATTCTCAATCTGCCAGCGAGAAACAAGATAACTGTTTTAACTTACTTCAAATATATTTTGAACTTATCGTAATACACCTACTGCGCCTTGTATTTTCGCTGTCTGTCATTAAATATTTAGTTATTTTAAACGCTAAATTCAGTAATCGCCCGACCTGGCACAACATGATATTATGATTGCCTTTCAGTAAGTAGTGAAACACATCATTTTTCGACCAATTTCGATGGAAGAAGTTACTAATATGTTGTGGGACATGGTGAAATATTCCCGCTTCAGATCTTATAGTTTGACGAATTTCCGATAGGTGGCGGCGCTGTACTTTGCCTTCAAAATGGCGCCTGTAACGGAGGTATGTTCCAAGCAGAGAGCTGCCACTGAGACTCTTCTGGCGAAAAATCAGAGCGTCTCAGGCATTCACTGATGGTTGCAGAATGTCTACGGAGACGCAGTAGTGAACGAAAGCACGATGAGTCGTTGGGCAGTGCTTCTGTCATAATCGCAACAAGGTCGCGTAAATCTGTCCTACCTCCGGCGTGCCTGCCGGGCCGTGTGACTGCTGTGACTCCTGCAGTGTTAGAACTTGCGGACATTTTCATTAGAGGTGACTGACAGATCACAGTCAGATACCTCGCTGCACAACTGGACGACTCTGTAGTGAGTGGCAACACACTCGCCCATCCAAGAAATGGTTCAACTGGCTCTGAGCACTATGGGACTTCTGAGGTCATCAGTCCCCTAGAACTTAGAACTACTAAAACCTAACTAACCTAAGCTCATCACACACATGCCCGAGGCAGGATTCGAACCGGCGACCACAGTGGTCGCGCGGGCCCAGACTGTAGCGCCTAGAACCGCTCTGCCACTCCGGTCGGCCTAACAGAAGACCATAAAGAGGAACGACGGACCATCCGTGCGAAATTTCTTGCGCTTAAAAGCCTGATGGTGACAGTTTTTTGTCGGACATAGTCACAGGCGATTAAACATTGATTCGTTACTTCTAACTGGAAACAAAACGGCAATAAATGAAATGGCACCAGACCACCTCACCTACGAAGAAAAAGTTCAAAGCTGCACCTTCAAAGAGTAAATTCATGCCGACTATCTTCTAGGACACTGAAGGGGTTATCCTGTATGACGTCCTCCCTCATGGTGCCACTATCGATTCTGAAGTGCACTGCGCTACCCTCCGGAAACACAAGAAACGACTTCAGCGGGTTCGTTGCCACAAAGATGGAAACAATCTTCTCCTTCTCCATGACAATACATGACGTAAGACATGTCTGCCCATGAAAGAAGAGCTCACAAAACTTCATTAGGCTGTTCTTCTTCATCCAGCTTACAGCCCGAATCTTGCAGCTTCTAACTGCTAGGGATATCGGTCCCTAGACTTACACACAAACGAACTTCTACTAAGAACAACACAAACACCCATGTTCGAGGGAGGTCTCGAGCCTCCGGCCGGAGGGGCCGCGCAACCCGCGACTTGGCGCCTCAAACTGCGCGGCCACTCCGCGCGGCAAGCTTGCAGCTGAATCTGTTGTGTATTTCCACCAACGGCACCGTTACAATGTTCTCAACATATTACAGGTGTCAGTCGTGGCCAGAACAATGTTTTGAGCAGTTATGAGCGCTTTATATCGAAGCTAAGTAAATTCGAACATGGGCAAATTGGTGGTGCTCATAAAGTTGTTGCCACCGAAACCCAGGCTGCCGAAGTGGTTGCTACTTCAAAAGCCACCACATAGAACATTTATACCGCATGCGGGGAAAACGTAATAACGCCATCCGCTAAGAGACAACGCGGACGAACATGTTTGTTGAGCGATCATGAAGAATGTTCATCCAAGGAGATTGTGACCGAAAATGTAAGATTTGCTGCTTCATAAGTCACTGCAGAATTGAATGGCGCACTTGCAAAACCTGTCAGCACCAAAAACAACATGAAAGGAGCTCCTTAAGCTGCAAGTTGCGGGGGGAGCTGCAGTTCCGAAACTACACATTAGTTGAGCAAATATCTGTAACAGGAAAACGTGGGGTCGAAGCCAAAAAACCTGGTATATGGAGGAATGACAGAAAGTCATTTGATGGGATGTGTCTCGCTGCCTATTGTTTCCAGCTTCTCGACGAGTGTGCGTCTGACGGAGGTCGTCCCAACCCTACAATGATAAATTCTTGCTCCCTAGAGTGAGACATGGCGTGGGTTCGCGTGACGATCTGGGTATGTATATCGTGGTACTCGAAGGGCACCGTGATCACCTTGAAAGGTAGCACAACTGCCAAGGATTAGGTGACCATTTTGGCTGATCATGTCCCTCCCGTGATACAGTATTTCTTCTCCAATGGTGATGCTGTGGTCCAAAACGATATGGCCCCTTTTCACACAGGACTGGTTCTGTGACAAGACGGTGAATTATCACATCTCCCCTTGCCATCACAGTTACCAGATCTCAATAGTTTTTATCCTTCGTGGAGAACGGTGTTTCATCGTTATTCGCCTCCGTTTCCTGAACTTGCGACTACTTTGCAAGAAGAGTGGTATACGATTCCCTTTGAAGCCAAACAAGACGTGTTTTTATACCTTCCTAGACGACTGAAAGCTATTGTCAATGCCAACGGTTTTGCTCCACCATGTTAAGCATGGTAACGTGTTTTTGTTTTGCCGACAGACTTGGTACAATAGTAACACCAGTCCGCAACAGATCTCCGATGTTAAGCGCTGTCGGGCTTGGCTCGCACTTAGATGGGTCACCGTCCAGGTTTGCCGAGCGCTGTTGCCAAGCAGGGTGCGCTCAGCCTTTATTATGTCAATTGAGGAACTACTTGATTGAGAAGGCCACTCCGGTCACGAAAACTGACAGCGGTCGGGAGAGCGGTTTGCTCACCACATGGCCTTCCATATCCGCATCTAATGACGTCTATAGGATGTTGACACTGTGGTCAGTCAGTACTCTGGACCTTATGAAGAGTTTTCGGACGGAGACCAACGTGTTTTTGGTGTTGATCCCTGCATATAGCTCACGTGCGCTTCCGAATATGCGTCGAGACGTAATAATTATTTTCTAGAACATATTTTAACACAAATTAGCGCTTAGTTAACTCCATACTTACGACTTTGTACTGTCACACAGCAATGCTTTTAAACACATTCTCCCGTCTTCGTTATTTACTACACGAGGAAAGCTGGCGTATTATAAAATTATTCGTTCTCTTGTTGGAAGTCATATGTGGAAGCTGGAGAGAACTGTAGAGACTGAATAAGAGCCCCTAACCGTTCTTTCTTCCAACATGTCTTCTACAGTTGTGTCCACAGCAGAGAAAACGGCCCATCGGTCGTGAGATCTTCTTCAGCGGAGGCTGCTATGCTGTCATCTCGATCTTGAACCTGAGTTTGTGCTTTTTTTGTGGGTTGTCACTTGCTCTGGTTAGTCTCTTTATTTACAGAAGGCAAGAACTGTAGTATTGACAATGATGGTAGGCGACACCTCTCATTAATGTATCATGTTTGTTTATGTTTTAAAATATCACTTTTTACGCTGTCTTCTACAACACTCGACATAGCTTTCTTAATAATGCGGTAACTTTTCTCACAAATTCCGATACAGAGTACGACATGTCCGTCCGAAACGCAGATACACGTCCGGCTCTGAAGAACACCCGAAACAGAGTGATTAGCACAGCCGAAGTACTATGTCTCCTAGCCGCGCCAAAGCGACCCGAAGGTGTCCGAAGCACTTCGGTTGTAATATCATTACTCTTATGTTTCTCAAAGCTAGTGAAATTTAATAAACAAAAACGGTAGACACGTAGGGTAATCATGAGGGATTGTCATACTGAAAACTGGGTTAAATACAATGAAAAGTACATAAATAATTAATAAGACAAGTTAGGTGTGTTGGTGCCTAACACCCGAATGTGCCGACCAATCACAAGCAAGTTCAGTGCAATTGGCAGACTCTCCCACGGGAATGGTACAGACTGTACCATCTGCTGCTTGTATCTCACTCAATTTTTCCACCATATATGCTACTTCACGTGTATCAAAGTGCATCAAGGCGAGCTTCTAGCAAGATAAAATACTGGCGGCCACAGCCAGGAATACACAGTGGTCGATGTGGGCGAACCATTACACTTCCTCCCCGTTATTGGTTCCCCACGCAACATCGCACACTGTGCTTGCGTCGTACGTGAAGCACTTTGTATTTCTACCCACAAAGTAAGTTCCCCGAAAGCCACAACAAACTGTGAAACGTTCTCACGGGAAACGTCGGAAGTGCCGCTCAAATTTCACAGTAGGAGAAAGATTCGTAGCTCAGACTAAACAGAGAAGTCTGCAGCTGAAATGTCATACGCGGACGGGCGAGGGCAGCGACCGCGTGTTGTAAGCTGCGGGGGTATTTTCTGAGCGGCGCGGCGCAGAGCAGTTTACAAGAACATTAGGGGATGCGCCGCCCGCGGCGTATTCCTCGTAAGCGGATACGGTTCTTTTGGGAGACGGGCGCGCGTCTCGTGGGGTGATGTGAAAAGGAAGTGTAAGGGAGGGTTAAGAGAATTCAAGACCTGTAAACACATAAAAATATTATAAACTGTGTCCGGGAAAATATACAGCGGAGGAGTTGCGCGAGGGCTGGGCCGCGCTGCTGAGGGGGGCTCACAGAGAGGCGCGCCGTCGACAGCTGCGCCTCTGGGGCTGCAATCAGCCGCCGTGTTTACTCGTCGCCCGCGGCGGGACCTGCTCCGCTCATTACGGTACAAAGAAGGCAAGCGCCGGAAAAGGACGCCCCCCTTCTCGCACGTAGTAGGGCAGGTCAGAAGGCGTGCGCCGGAAACGTCTTCACACGTCGGCTGCCGACGACACTGCAAGCCTAACACCCAGCATATGTTGTCTTCAGCAGCTGCATTATTCGAACTGCGCTCGTAGAATAACGGGACTATTGCTGTGAAGCATTTTATTCCAAGAACGTACATATTTAGTCGTTGTCTCCGGCAGTATACCCCTCTCCACTACCCCTAAAAGCTGCGTGCAAATTTTTCGTTATGGAAACACCGCTAGAGCTGCTTGTTGACATTTGCCGTTTTGCCTTTCACTGTTTCAACAGACTGAAATCTTGTTTTTTTAATGCAGATTTGTTCCTGGAGAGTAGATACATCACAGGGTGCTAGGTAAGACGAATAAGAAAATGGTTCAAATGGCTCTGAGCACTATGGGACTCAACTGCTGAGGTCATTAGTCCCCTAGAACTTAGAACTAGTTAAACCTAACTAACCTAAGGACATCACAAACATCCATGCCCGAGGCAGGATTCGAACCTGCGACCGTAGCGGTCTTGCGGTTCCAGACTGCAGCGCCTTTAACCGCACGGCCACTTCGGCCGGCAAGGCGAATAAGATGGGTGGTCTAACAATGAGATGCTATACTTAGCTAGACACCTTTTTACAGACAATGGCCCATGAACCAGTATGCTGTCTTGATGCTGAACCCACGACTTATAACTGCCACAGTTCGAATTGTTTTTTTCTTATTTTCACACGAAGTTGAGCAAGAACCTCAAGTTAGTTGTTAGACTTTCTGGAAAGCAGTGAAGATACACATTTCCGTTAATATTGAAAAAATATTGATTTGTTCATTCCAGCTTTTTTTCGCTCTCGATGAGGTCGGACCCTTCCAGTACATGGACTGATGCATAGCTCTGGATAATAACCGATAAACAAAGATTCGTCACATGTTACCCTCTTTCCAAGAAATTAGGATAATTTTCAGTGGCAGTACGTCATGAGAAATACTTCCAAGAGTTTCTTTTTGTTCGACCGTGAGAATTTTCGGCACCAATTTTACATACCCTTTTCTCGTGTTGAACTTGTTATGTAAGATCTGCCTTACGCATTCTTTGTCTATTTCTAGTTTCAGCAATCGGTCGAATACTCACCCGACGGTCACATCGAATCACATTACCGACTTTCTCGATATTTTCTTCTGTTTTTTACGTCGTCGGCGCCCCGGGTATGAGTCACCTTGAACGTCTTCCCGACAGTCTTAGTAACACTTGATTCACTCAAAAAGTTGAGCGCGTGATACACACTCTTCGGCACGCGTAACTTTTAGTAAAAGATAGCCGGCCGGTTTGGCCGAGCGGTTATAGGCGCTTCAGTCTGGAACCGAGCGATCGCTACGGTCGCAGGTTCGAATCCTGCCTCGGGTATGGATGTGTGTGATGTCCTTAGATTAGTTAGGTTCAAGTAGTTCTAATTTCTAGGGGACTGATGACCTCAGATGTTAAGTTCCATGACGGTCTGCAGTCTGCTGGGAAATTTACGTATTCAACAAAATGAGGCAACACTGAGGCATCTGACCACGGTGCTGGTGGTAGTGGTGGTGTGTGTGCATGTTGGGGGGAGGGGGTTTCGGACCATTCGACATAAGGGAAATTTCAGTACCCTCATCACTGTCGGTCGATGTTAATATGTTTCCAAGCCTATAATTACTCATCACCTTGAAACTTCCTGGCAGGTTAAAACTGTATGCCAGACCGAGACACGAACTCGGGACCTTTGCCTTTCGCGGGCAAGTGCTCTACCATCTGAGCTACGCAAGCATGCCCCGTCCTCGCAGCTTTACTTCCGCCAGTACCTCGTCTCCTACTTTCCAAACTTCACAGAAGCTCTCCTGCGCAGGAGGACGGTGCGTGAGTCGTGCTTGGGTAGCTCAGATGGTAGAGCACTTGTCCGCGAAAGGCAAAGGTCCCGAATTCGAGTCTCGGTCTGGCACACAAATTCAAGGGCTCTCTATGACCTAGTAGACTGCCATTTGCATGCGATTTTCATGAGTCTTGCTGGCATGGTCAGGCTAATAACTGTACACCAACCGTGGTTATGTATTTTTGAGAATGCCCTTTGGAGACATCTCACTTGTCCTTTGCAGACTTTTCGAAACCGGTCTGCCTCTCATTTAAGTTTGTTTCGTTGTTCATAACTGGCAGTTCCTCACACTTTGTAATTTATTGTACACGTGAATGTGAAATTATTGCTTTCTTTATTATATACATGGTTACAAGCAAATGATTAAAATAAATTGGAGTAAAATTTGACCAAGTCTTTTAAATCAGTAATTAGATGAAAGCCCTCATTTAATAATTAAACCTTTAATGCATTTTGTAACTACCAACTCCCTGGACTAGCTTACGAGTATCTTTTTATTCGTATCACTTAATTCGTGCACGATATAATGGTTTACGTATCTGTCTCTCGTCGATCTAGCAAGTGCATATCATTGTACCAGCCATAGCGATTGTTATGTCGGTTGGGATCTTGTAGGTGGAATGAAAACATTGAAAAATTGGTACAGGAATGAAGAGACCTCATAATATATGGTTAATGTCAAAAAACAAAAGAGGGACGACTACTTAAAAAATAGAACCTAGGTTAAGTAAGGGATATAGAGAACGATATGTGAGATAAAGATAGAGATGTATTGCTGGTATCGTGGGGCGGGAAAAATAGTGAAGCATGGAAAACTCTGGATGCGATGTAACAGAACGGAAAGGATTCCAGTTACCTTAATCCCATTGGAAGAATAGAGGTAGTATTGTGATAATCTGGTCACTGTAAAACGTCCAGAATTCGTTGTAAAAAATGACTATGAGGTATTCATCTAATATGTATCTTATGAAAAGGACGGAATGATTGCACCTGATAAAGTAAAAAAAAAAAAGATTTATGAGTATGAAGAGTAGTTGAGTTTCAGGTCAAAATAGTTTGTCCACCTAATTGTTTAAAAGTGGAGCAGAAAAACTCCTAGAATTAATGTTTTCAGTTGCTCCCTAAGAGGATAAGAATTACCAGAGGAATGGAGAACATCATACTTATCCAACATAAATAAAAAGATGACAAGAAAAAATGCTCCTACTATAGAATTGTTAGTGTAACAAATTTAGTTTCAAGATTATATGGGAAAATTATAAAGGTGAGAATCGAATCATAGACTGCCGAAAAGAAAAATAGAATTTTTTCCATGCCCGAAGGTCATAACAGACAATACGTTTTGCGTAAAATAGCTCGAGGCAAGAAAACTGACCTGGAATTAAGAGACCCATTTTATTTTCATTTTTCATTGAGGTTGACGGACATCATTTTGAGCATTTATTGCATTAATGTGGTATTTACAGGTAATCACGCTGTAACGGCTTGCGCTCTCAGAAATAATAAGCTCACAAAGGTACATGTATCACATTGGAACAACCGAAATAAAATGTTCAAACGTACCCACGTTTTGTATTTTAATTTAAAAAACCTACCTGTTACCAACTGTTCGTCTAAAATTGTGAGCCATGCTTTAGTGACTATTACAGCGCCATTTATCACAAAACGAGGAAAGTGGTCCAACTAAAACATTCCTATTTCTTTACGTACTACACGAATATGTAATAAAAATGGGGGTTCCTATTTTAAAAAAACGCATTTGATATCTGTGTGACCTATGGCAGCGCCATCTAGCGTGCCAACCATAGCGCCATCTGGTTTCCCCCTTCACGCCAGACAAGTTTCATTCCTTGTAGTTTTTTAGTTTGACGCTTATTTAGAGAGATATTTGGCAAGGTCACGATCAATGGACCACCCTGTATATTGTGGACTGCAGTGTTAGAAGGAAAGAAGATTACAATTTAACGTCCCGTCGATATTGCCGTCATTAGTAGACGGAGCACAGGCTGGGATTGTTTCAAGAACGGAGGAAGGAAATCGCCTGTGCTCTGTCAAAGGACGCATTCCGCCATGTGCATCGAGCGATTTAGGTAAATAACGGAAAACCCAAAGCTCGATGGCCGGACGCGGAACTGAACCACCGCTTTCCAGGACGCATGTTTAGTGTGCTAACCACTGTTCCATCGCATTCGCGGTAGTGCTGCAGAGGTGAGTGGGCCATCGGAGTTTTATACAGTGGCAAAACTTGTAGGTACAAAAATACCTGGAGAGATTTCAGACATGAAAGTGTTACGACAAGGATGCACGATAAGACCTGAATTATGTACATTTAAATTCTGTGTTAAGGTTATGATAACATTCCTCTCGTAGTGTGGGTGTGTCAGTGAACGGTGACAAGCTATTCACTTTCCAATTTTCTAATGAGCAAGTCAGTCCTGCAGAGGATGAGGATGACATGAGTTACTTAATCAAATGGAACCGTATTGTCTCAGAGATCTTTTGAAGTCTTAAACATCTATGATGCATATACGCAGACTGAAGCGACGAATGAAAATTTGTACCAAGGCTGGGATTCGAACCTGCGTCTCGTAATCACTAGGCAGATGCGCTAACCACTACTCCACCCAGGCACAGTGGCTTTACACAACTGTACAAAGTACGCTAGCACATCTCCCTCCTCAGTCCCAATTCCCATTCACGACTCACCGACTTCCTATTCCAGCTGAACTCGAATATAATCTGCCTAGTGAGCGAGAGACCGAGGTTCTAATCCCAGCCTTGGTACAAATTTTCATTCGTCACTTCAATCTGTATACATAGACCAAGAATACATTGTCAGAAAATTGCGCAGAGAATATCAGAAATGTAATTTAACAATTAATTTGGAGAAAACTGAATAGCTGGTTACGAGAGTAGTGGTTCAAGAGCTGATTTTAGGTTTTGGCATAGTAAGATCTTGGGCCATAACAATATTTTGAGAGTCGTCATCAAAAACGATGATTCAGTAAACGTGAAATTGGCATTGGCCACGGTAGCATACGTGTTTGGTCGTAAACGGAGATTATTAAGGAAAAACACGAAAAATAACTGAAAGAATTAAGAGGAACTCATTGTCAACGGTTACGGTGTTTTAGAGATGTTTCTGTAGGTTCATACCGCTGGTTAAAATTAATAAAATATTCTAAGTGCTAGTAGGACTCAGCACTGAGAGTTCTGTACAAACTTAATTATGTATATGGGAATCGAGAATCTCAACGTTTTGTGCCTGTTATCGACACTGATAATGGCAAGATATGGGTCCCTGGGGTTCCAAGACTTTCGAGAATGTGCTAATTTCAAGCTCAACGACGGACAACAAATGACAAAAGAATTATTTTTATCGTGTGATATAATTACAAACTAAGAATTTTCTGATTGTTTTTCCGTTACTTGTTCTCTGAAACTTCGCTTATTGCCAAATTTAATGATTCTACGCCAACAGGAACTACCCTATACATCTTAATGTGTGACTTCCCGAGTATCAAAATTTTATGATATAAGCGGCCGTATTTTTCGATTACATTGATACACAATGTTAACTTTTTCACGCCATCAACGGGCTATATACCTCAGTATGTGACATGTATTTCAGCATGATATGTCAACCTATTCCTGAAAAAAGCGGGCTTATCAGACGGACAAACAGGCAGCCAGACACATAACAAATGACATATTTTTCCATGCGATATAATTAATAATTCACAAGCTTCGGTATTTTTTTCCTTTGATTGTACTGGGAAACCTTTCTTTTTGCCAAATACCAAGATTCTCGGTCACTGGAAAGTACGCTATGGGTTCTGACGAGTGAGTTTTCGATTATCACACCATGTGACATAAATGTCCATTTTTTTTACCCTATTGGTTTAGAAGCTTCAATTGTTTACATTGCCAACGGACTGTAGACCTTTGTGTGTGCCATAAGTTTCAACGTCAAACGTCCACCAGTTTCTGAGGTGAATGGTTTTTAACGGACTAACAGACGGACGGAGGACAGAACGATTCTACACTCCTGGAAATTGAAATAAGAACACCGTGAATTCATTGTCCCAGGAAGGGGAAACTTTATTGACACATTTCTGGGGTCAGATACATCACATGATCACACTGACAGAACCACAGGCACATAGACACAGGCAACAGAGCATGCACAATGTCGGCACTAGTACAGTGTATATCCACCTTTCGCAGCAATGCAGGCTGCTATTCTCCCATGGAGACGATCGTAGAGATGCTGGATGTAGTCCTGTGGAACGGCTTGCCATGCCATTTCCACCTGGCGCCTCAGTTGGACCAGCGTTCGTGCTGGACGTGCAGACTGCATGAGACGACGCTTCATCCAGTCCCAAACATGCTCAATGGGGGACAGATCCGGAGATCTTGCTGGCCAGGGTAGTTGACTTACACCTTCTAGAGCACGTTGGGTGGCACGGGATACATGCGGACGTGCATTGTCCTGTTGGAACAGCAAGTTCCCTTGCCGGTCTAGGAATGGTAGAACGATGGGTTCGATGACGGTTTGGATGTACCGTGCACTATTCAGTGTCCCCTCGACGATCACCAGTGGTGTACGGCCAGTGTAGGAGATCGCTCCCCACACCATGATGCTGGGTGTTGGCCCTGTGTGCCTCGGTCGTATGCAGTCCTGATTGTGGCGCTCACTTGCACGGCGCCAAACACGCATACGACCATCATTGGCACCAAGGCAGAAGCGACTCTCATCGCTGAAGACGACACGTCTCCATTCGTCCCTCCATTCACGCCTGTCGCGACACCACTGGAGGCGGGCTGCACGATGTTGGGGCGTGAGCGGAAGACGGCCTAACGGTGTGCGGGACCGTAGCCCAGCTTCATGGAGACGGTTGCGAATGGTCCTCGCCGATACCCCAGGAGCAACAGTGTCCCTAATTTGCTGGGAAGTGGCGGTGCGGTCCCCTACGGCACTGCGTAGGATCCTATGGTCTTGGCGTGCATCCGTTCGTCGCTGCGGTCCGGTCCCAGGTCGACGGGCACGTGCACCTTCCGCCGACCACTGGCGACAACATCGATGTACTGTGGAGACCTCACGCCCCACGTGTTGAGCAATTCGGCGGTACGTCCACCCGGCCTCCCGCATGCCCACTATACGCCCTCGCTCAAAGTCCGTCAACTGCACATATGGTTGACGTCCACGCTGTCGCGGCATGCTACCAGTGTTAAAGACTGCGATGGAGCTCCGTATGCCACGGCAAACTGGCTGACACTGACGGCGGCGGTGCACAAATGCTGCGCAGCTAGCGCCATTCGACGGCCAACACTGCGGTTCCTGGTGTGTCCGCTGTGCCGTGCGTGTGATCATTGCTTGTACAGCCCTCTCGCAGTGTCCGGAGCAAGTATGGTGGGTCTGACACACCGGTGTCAATGTGTTCTTTTTTCCATTTCCAGGAGTGTATAAGGGTTCAGTCTTTACCGGTTGAGTAATGGAACCTTAAAAATGAAGACATAAGTACGGAAAGGAAACTGGGCACCATTGCAATGCATACAATCGAAACAAATCTGTTGATCTGGTGGAATTACATTTTACTGGAGACATATGAGTCTCAACTTCACCTTCGCTAAGCATAGAAGCTGAAGTAATAAATTGAAATTTGTGCCACAGCTATGACCGAGATCTCCTCTTTAATAGGCAGTTATGCCAACCTCTACAACACCTAGAATTGTGGCTGGCACAGGTGCATGCGCTACTCTCTCCTAATGACCTCGCTAACACAAACCATCAATTCACGCATTCAGCCCATTTTCCCCATCTTAAATCGTCAGTTCTGCCGAGGTTCTTCGATGTTGGAACAGCACCCCGGCTTTGTCCGTAATGGGGAAATCCTGCCATTACCTCAGTTTCTATCCTTATCGAAGCTAAAGTTGAGACTCATGTGTCTGCAAGAAAATGTAATTCCATCAGATCAACAGATCACCTATGCCTGATGTACCGACAGGATTTCCTAATCACACACAAAGCTCGATTGCTACTGTAGCCTCGGCAGTACTGGGGATTTAAGAAGAGGAAAATGGACTGAATGCATGAGCTGGAGGTAATGTTACGGAGGACATTGGGCTAGACTAGTACGTGCAGGTGTTTAGCCACAGTGTTAAGGTGTCAGCAAATGTGCTTAGCAAGTCGAAGATCTGAGTTCAAGTTTATTTCGTTGCTTCAGCTTCTATCCTTAACAGGTCGATGGATATGGTAATTGCGTACTGGCGTGCATGCCGTTTGAATGAGAACAGATGGCCTAAGAAGATGATAGAATGGATTCCTACTAACGGAGAGAGGAGAGGATTCCTTAGTGGTGCACGATGATACATCCACGTCACGTGCGCAGGAGATGGGCTTCGGTGAAGTGAGAGGAGTATCCACATGAACACTGCAACAACATCTGGGGCGTCGGGCAACCACTTTTGCAGTTTCCTTGGACGCGGCAGCAGGAGAGGTGCGCCGACTGTGGTGGGACCAACGACTATATTGAACGCATTTCCGCCCCTGGTATCAGAGTGGCCAGCGCGACGGAATGTCATACCGAACGGTCCGGGTTCGATTCCCAGCTGGGTCGGAGATTTTTCTCCGCTCAGGGACTGGGTGTGGTGTTGTCCTTATCATCATCATTTCATCCCCATCGACACGCAAGTCGCCGAAGTTGCGTCACCTTGAAAGACTTGCACCAGGCGAACGGTTTACCCGACGAGAGGCTCTAGCCACACGGCATTTATATTCTTTTTTACTGAACGCATCAGAGGCACCGTTCCGAGGTTTCAGGTGAGTCCAACTACTGCTTACAGTATAGTGATGGTCGTATTCCTGTGTGGAGGCTCCGAGGAGAACGAACGTTGGCAGTCTGGATTCATCAAAATCGTACGGACCTGCACCTGGTGTGATTGTAAGAGATGCCATTGCGTACACGACACTGCCACTTCTCGCTCGCTTAGCTGGTAATTTGGGGAGCAAGCGTTACATCTCTGACGTGTTAAGGCCGGTGCCTGTGTTCTCTCTTCGATGCCTCCGTGACCTTATCTTTCAACAATATACGGCAAGACTGAAATTCACAGTGCCGTAGACACTGGCGAGCAGATTGATGCCATATTCCTGGACTTCAGGAAGGCATTTGATACGGTTCCGCACTTACGTTTAGTGAAAAAAATACGAGCTTACGGAATATCGGACCAGGTTTGTGATTGGATTCAGGATTTCCTAGAAGAAAGAACACAACATGTCATTCTTAACGGTTCAAAATCTGCAGATGTAGAGGTAATTTCGGGAGTACCGCAGGGAAGCGTGATAGGACCTTTATTGTTTACAATATACATAAATGACTTAGTTGACAACATCGGTAGCTCCGTGAGGCTATTTGCAGATGACACGGTTGTCTACAAGAAAGTAGCAACATCAGAAGACTCGTACGTACTCCAGGAGGACCTGCAGAGGATTAATGCATGGTGCGACAGCTGGCAGCTTTCCCTAAACGTAGATAAATGTAATATAATGCGCATACATAGGGGCAGAAATCCATTCCAGTACGATTATGCCATAGGTGGTAAATCATTGGAAGCGGTAACGACCGTAAAATACTTAGGAGTTACTATCCGGAGCGATCTGAAGTGGAATGATCACATAAAACAAATAGTGGGAAAAGCAGGCGCCAGGTTGAGATTCTTAGGAAGAATTCTAAGAAAATGTGACTCATCGACGAAAGAAGTAGCTTACAAAACGCTTGTTCGTCCGATTCTTGAGTATTGCTCATCAGTATGGGACCCTTACCAGGTTGGATTAATAGAAGAGATAGACATGATCCAGCGAAAAGCAGCACGATTCGTCATGGGGACATTTAGTCAGCGCGAGAGCGTTACGGAGATGCTGAACAAGCTCCAGTGGCGGACACTTCAAGAAAGGCGTTACGCAATACGGAGAGGTTTATTATCGAAATTACGAGAGAGCACATTCCGGGAAGAGATAGGCAACATATTACTACCGCCCACATATATCTCGCGTAATGATCACAACGAAAAGATCCGAGAAATTAGAGCAAATACGGAGACTTACAAGCAGTCGTTCTTTCCACGCACAATTCGTGAATGGAACAGGGAAGGGGGGATCAGATAGTGGTACAATAAGTACCCTCCGCCACACACCGTAAGGTGGCTCGCGGAGTATAGATGTAGATGTAGATGTAGAAGACTGCATGTCCCCTGCTGTACAGATCTACCTTGATCGGAGGGTGCCGGACTGTTGTAGCGGCCAAAACGGCCTCTAAATTTCTCCGCCATTGAAAACATCTGGTGATGCGTTGCTGGTCAGCACGTTCTCTAAATTTCTCATACGTTGGAAACATCTTGTCATGCGTGGACGAGACACTCGCACGTTGCCATTCACTAAGCACTACGTTTTGTGGAGACTAGTATGAGTTGAAGGTGCATGGAATGAAGCACACGCACTTGTCATTCAAGCTCATTCCAACTGGATGCTTATTCGGGATAGGGACAGTGCTGCTGGTATATGTTGCAGCTCTGTGTATTAAATTTCACACCCTGCATCCTTCCTACTGTGTTTCATAGCGCAATGAATAAAATTTTGTTATCTGCTATCCATCCTCGCATTGTAGTTTCAATGGTCAACAGTGTATCAGTGGGATAACCGGAGTAAATCGGGTTATCATCTCCACTTATGTGCAGAACTTAAGAACAGCCGCGTTATGTGTTCCCACCTCTGGCCTTATAAAGTTATGATTCGTCTTGAAGAAAGGTTTCCGGTGGTGGAAGGACTTGCCATTATCTTGGTGGATAACGTTAGCAGGGATGCCGGCATTCTGTGGTCTATTTTCTGCTTTCCCACTTCAAGAATGCTCTCTTGGAGGCTTCTTGCTTGTCACCAAACAGTAAAGATCAACATGGTCATACAGTAGAAAACCCACACTTTCTCAGCACCTTTCACAATGAAGGAATTCAACCAGGGCCTCAGTACAACGAGAAACGATAAAGCGGCGTGGGTGGTTGATATGTGCTCGGTACAGATCAAACATTTGGGCCTCGGGTGCCAAAATGTGGATCCTGTGGCTCTTCAACCATTGCCCCAAAATTTATACGATCGCCAACAATGGAGAAAGGCAAGGATACAGGCGTTGCTGAAGCTTGGGAAGGAACAAGATTCCTCAAAGAACTACTGACCGATGCCACTTATTTTTCACCTCTGCAAATTGTATGAGAGACTCATTTTCAACTACATGACAGATTCTATCGATCTGAAACTCATCCCGCCAAAGGCTGGTTTCAGACCTGGCAAATCATGTACCAGCCGAATTCTATGCTTCACAGGACGTGTGGGAGATAGGAACAAAAGTAAAAAGATTACGCTGCACACGGTACAATCGGTGATAAGTTGGTCTTCCAGAAAATCTATAACGATCACAGATATTACCATTTCGTCGTCGTCGTCGTCGTCGTCGTGGAAAGAAGAACCAATGAAGACACCAAAGAATGGCCCAGGGAAGAGTTCTGGCCCTCCTCCCTTTTTAACCTATACACTCAAGCTAGGCAGTACATACTGACAGTAACACAGGGTTGGACTTTCGATGATGTGGAACAGAAGCTGGTTAAAGCACTCACACTCGGCAAAATATTATCAAAATAACTCCCTCAAAGTGAATCCTTCGAAGACTCAAGTAAGAGCTTTCCACCTTCGATTTTGGAAAGGAAAGAGAAAACTCAGTGTTTACTGTGACAATACAACATTGGTTGACGTTGGCTAGACCTCTGAGATACAGATACCAGAACGTAGCCTCCAGAAATAATATTTGGATGGAACTCGTAAGCAGCAAATGGGAAGCAAAATCTACTCTCCTGAGAACCACCGCACAAGCATTATGCTTCTCTACAGCTGCATACGCATTTCCGGCATGGATCAAATCAGCCCACGTGAAGAGAGTCGACGCAAGATTTAACGAAGCATGCCGAATAAGAGCAGGGTGTATGAATCCCACGCCCCTACCAAACCTTTACAGAACTGCTGGCCTTCGGAGCTCCAGCTCCTGAAGAAATTCTCGCGAATTCACTGCGAGGCACACACAAACGATCGATGAGCGACATCCTTTGTTTGGCGCTGAGTGCAAGTGTGGACGACTGAGGTCCCGTAAAAGGTTCTTAAACACTGCGATACAAGAACCACCACTCGACTTCCCACCAGCACAGGTAGTACATGGCGGCTCCACAACAAAGTGGAAAAGATGGAGGTCCGTGAACAGCGGAAGAACAGGGGTGGCCCCCGTGAAAACAAATATCATCAGATAACGTTGCGGTTATGTGGATGACGAGCGCTGTGCAAGTAACGGAGCAACTCCTGGCCTGTCCAAACCGTCCTCACAGATGCAACGTTGGCGATTTGTCGCTGGACGAGGAAGATTCCCTGGACTAAGCCTAATACTGTGCTGAAAGACTACGATTGGTTCCGGACAAGAAAAGGTAAGCCACACGAGGGCATATAGAGCACTTTGAACATTATCGGTTTGGTGGTGCAGATATTATGGTGTGGAAAGGCATAATGTCACATGGACGAACTGACCTCCATATCTTTGAATACGATACATCCGACGGTCAACTTTATTACAACTCTATACTCCTTCACCACGTGCGTCTTCCTGGTAGTGCATTCGATCCTGACTTCCTTTTTATGGACGACAATGTGTGACTGAATCGAAGAGCGGAGGTTGACGAGCTCTTGGAAACGAGAAGATACTTGGCGAATGGAATAGCTTTCCCGATCTTCTTAAAAATAAAGTCCCATGCTTCTTGACAGAGCGTAGGCGAACGATACAAGAGACAAGCACCGCCGCGCTAGGCAAGGTCCTTAAGGAGGTGGCTTGCCGTTACCTTCCTCCGACCGTAAGGGGGATGATGAAGACGACACATCACCCAGTCATCTCGGGGCAGGTTAAAATCCCTGACCCCGCCGGGAATCGAACCCGGGGCCCCGTGCTCGGTAAGCGAGAACGCTCCAACGAGACCACGGATCTCCTTTTAGCACGTAAAAGACGTGTTAGTGAGACGTACGAGGTGTGGCTACAAAATAACGGGAAAATTGCTGTGAATCATTTTACTTCAAAAACATACATATTTAGTCATTGTCACCCTCACCAGCATCACTCTCCTCTATCCCTACAACTCTCCATGAGAATTTTCCTTTGATGGAAACTGCTGGAATTTTTTTCTGTGTGCTCTTTGATTACGCTTGCCGCTTTTTACTTCCACTGCTTCAAGGGACTGAAATCTTTGAATGAAGATTTGCCCTTGGCGAGCAGGTAAGTCGCTTGGTGCTAGGTCATTCTAATAAGTTGGGTGGCCTAACAGTGGAGTTCTGTACTCCGCTAGAAATGAAATGAGCATAAGGCATCGTTGGCCGGGAGGCCCCATTCGGGGAAGTTCGGCCGCCAAGTGCACGCCTTATTTCAGTCGACGCCACCTTGGACGACTTGCGTGCCGATGATGAGGATGAAATGATGATGAGGACAACACAACACCCAGTCCACGAGCGGAGAAAATCTCCAAACCGGCCGGGAATCGAACCCTGGCCCGCTTGCATGGGAGACGTTACCACCTAGCTAAGCAGGCGGACACTCAGCTAGAAACCTCTTAACACACATTGCAGTATGAGCCGGTGCGTTGTCTTGAAGCAGAACCGAGGACTTGTTCTTCCATCATTCTGGTCGTCTTTTTCTTCTTTCCTCGCGGAGTTGAGCTAGAACCTGAAGGTAGTAACGTTGATTAACAGTTTTATCACAGGAACCCAGCGAAGGAACACAATTCCATGAGTATCGAAAAAAAAACAATTATCGCTTTGAATTTTGAATCTTGATTTGCTCATTCGAACCGTTTTTTTGCTCTCGTCGACGTTAGTCCCTTCTAATGCAGACACTGACGCTTAGGTACTGGACCATAAGTGAAAAAACAGGATTCGTCACATGTTATCACTCTTCCCAAAAAAAGTTAGGATCATTTTCTTCTGTATACAAAGTGTCAGTACAAACACTTTCACTACCTTCTTCACGTTCGATCGCGAGAATTTTCGGCACCGGTTTGGCGCACATGTTAAACTGGTTATGTAAATCTTTCCTTCTGAATTCTTTGTCAATTCTTACAGTTCAAGTAACCGATCGAATACTCAACAGACGGTCAGATCAATCAGATTACTTCCATTTTCGATATTTTCATCCGTTTGTGAAGTTGAAGGACGTCCAGCATGTGAGTCATTTTCAACGTCTTCTCGGCTGTGTTGGAAGCGCTTGAACAACTCAAAACCTCGCATATTTGCTACAGTCTTCGCCATGCACTGTTTTTAGTAAAACACGATCTCAGTAGTAAGTTTTCCAATTATCTTATCAAACTTCAGGAGAATTCGTTGCTCAGTTGTTATGCTCAACATCTTTCCGGCAAAAATAATAAAAAAAAGACAGCTCTTAGACAAACGAAGGCCACGGTCACACTGGTTTGTCTACAGATACCACAGATGTGCGACTGAGGAGGCTTCATGCTTCACAGCTATTGGTCGTTCATCTCTGATGCATGCGTAGTTACCCCGTGTCAGCATCAGTCCCATTATTTTTTATCCACACCTCGTATTGCAGCACGTCGACTTGCTGCAACGACCATCAAGCAGTTTCTAACCACACTGGTGAAGGAATGGAAAGCCCTACCACAAGAACTCGTTACCAACCCTGTGGCCAGTATGGGAACACGCTGCACAGCATGCAGTCCGTGGTCATCACACAACCTACAAAAACTCATATCCCGCCTTCTGTAACGTACAAAGGATCATCACAAATCGCGCTGAGTTCTGCATCATTATTATCTTTGAATAGAAGTGTCATTTCTGTTCATCTCATCGCGTATTTCCTTCAGTTACCTTCTGTACACTGCTATAAGAGTATTTTCTACGTATGGTCCAAGTTTCATCGAACTATAAAACTTAGCAGTGACACATAATGCAAGTATTACTTTGGTCCGTACGTTTTGGACACCAGAGTAGTATGCGAGGAACACTTCTCTGTGATGGATTACTACGCCAGCGTGCCTGTTTATCATGTCACGGCAGAGTAGTGTATCCACCAATCTTGCATGAAACAAATCACAAATTGAAGATTTTTTTTTTTTAAGGAATACAGCGCCATTTTAATTGTATCTCTTGTATACAATGTAGATTTCGGCTTTCGCGCCAACATCGAGTACAATTAGAGAAGCAAGAATATGCAAATAGTAAGACATAAAGTAAAAACTTGAAAAATTAAAAAAAATGTACATTAAAAAAATATTGATACAAGCTGGTACAATATCACGAAACATGCACGTAAATCTTAGCCCATTTTGTATTTTGCTTTGTACCGTCCAGAATGACAGTGCTAAAGGTGAAACTTGCAAACAGCAGGCCATAAATTGAGAAAATTTTAGATGTAAGCTGGTACACAATTACGAGAGATGCACTTAATTTCTAGACTATTAATACCATTTAGCTGTTTACTATGCAGTATGACAAGTACACAGTACAAGACATTTGCTTAACATTATATAAAGGGTACAAAATTAACGTCTTGTAAGATTGCGTCACGTTATTGTATAAGGACATCATATGTAGGAAAATCAGCCTTTAAAACGTAATTACGAAACAGATGTCAAAGAATATAGACCCTAGAAGACATGACACTTTAAAATGTAGAAGTATCACAAATACAGGGTGACATTCATTGAACTATATGAGAAAAACGTAAATTAGTTACAAACTACGACGTGCACACACTTTGTTCAACACGTAAACGTCGCTACAGATATTTGGATTTAGTTTATGACATGTTCGATATGCCTGCCATCATTGGCGATAGAGTGCCGCAGACGAATAGCGAAATTCTGCATGACCCGCTATAATGTCGGAACAACGATACTGTCGATGACCTATTATCAGCACAGCAACGGTTTTGGGGTTGTTGCTGTACACCTTGTCTTTAATACAGCCCCACAAAAATGAGTCGCATGTGTTCAGATCCGGAGAATATGGCGGCCAATCGAGGCCCATGCCAGTAGCCTCTGGGTACCCCAGAGCCAGAAGGCGGTCTCCGAAGCGCTCCTCCAGGACATCATACACTCTCCTGCTTCGATGGGGTCGAGCTCCGTCTTGCATGAACCACAAATTGTCAAAAACAGGGTCACTTTGGACAATGGCCATGAAATAATCTTCCAAAACCTTCACGTACCGTTCGATAGCCACCCTGCCATCAAGGAATATCGCACCGATTATTCCGTGACTGGATATTGCACACTACACAGTCACCCGTTGAGGGTGAAGAAGTTTCTTGATCGCAAAATACTGATTCTCAGTCCCCCTAATGCGTCAATTTTGCCTATTGACGAACCCGTCCAAATGAAAGTGCTTCGTCGCTTAACCAAACCATGCATGCGCATACTAATTTCCATCATGCCTTGCGGTCAACCGTGCGGTTTGCACTTCCTAACGCAAACGGTTGAGCAGTTATGTCGATTTTGTTTCATATAGTTTAGTAACTGTGATCCCGTGTAAGGTTACTAGTATTGGATGTCATCGGACCGTACGTGATTACCTTACCTCGTAATTTCGTACCAGCTTGTATCTGTAATTGCCTGTTGGCTTCTGTCTCGGATTCTGCGGCCAGCGTTTGTCTGACGATTTTTCTGACATTTTGTCAGCACGTGTGGCTGGCACTGGTAAAGGTTGACGCTCCACTGGTGGTGGTTGGAGCTTTGACAGTACCAGCCTCTCGTTATAGCGTACCATCAGAAAAAAAATCAAACAAATGTCGACGGAAGAACCCTAGATAGAAACCAAAAGGCAGTTTGTCAGCAAGTGGCCACGAAAGTCTTAACGTTTTTGTACTCGCATCTATATTTCTTAATAGTTTTTTTAAATTTTCTGTTTCCTTGTTTATGTCCTAGCCTACTATTTGCACATTCTTTTCCTTTAGCTTTGTACGTTATAATGGCGTGAAAGCCCAGATATAAACTGTACACAGGAAGAATACAGAAACATACAGTAAAATGGCGGTGTATTTCTTCGAAAAACACCGTATGTCCGTGGCTCAGCAGCATCGAAAATTTTTTGCGTAACTGTTGTTTAGAGCATTCAAAGGTACTTAAAGTAAGGTGCAGATTTCGATGTAGTGCAACAGGTTTGCAAGTACTGACGAGCAGGGATATGGCAGTAGAAGTCACACTGACAGGGCAAACAGAGCATTTCGCGTCTCCCGCCTGGTGGTTGTGCACGTGCGGTGCCAGCTCGCGCCGGCCGATACGCGTGCCGGCCACGTGAGCAGCAGGTAGCCACGTGTCGCCACCCACTGGCGGCCGCGTGCGGCGCCCCGCAATTAGCCAGATTGCGCCATCGGTCGCTTCAAAGACATCGCCACCCTCATTTCACGTCGGTGGGTCACATCTGCTGTTCTGGCGTCCGCTGAGCGTAAACCCTTAATCGACTATTGTCCTCGGGTAGAGGTCTGCGAGGATAAGGAAACCGCGTATCGTATCCACGAGTCTTTTACCTGCATTCACATCAACTGATAATTAAATACTGTAAACCACTTTCACCCTTTCGGTACGTTGGAACTCTGACGATAGTCTCGCACTTGTTCCTAACAATCGTCTGCTGAAATCGGACGTCGCAATTCACATTCCATAGACCAAGGATATAGAGGTGCATCACCTCCCCATTTTAATACTATAATTGTTATTCTTCATACGATTATTAACTTATAGATTTCAGTCGTAATTACTGCAACGGATTTTGTGGAATTCGCAGCTGAATATTTCTTCAACAGTGTGATGTCAGATGAACACGCCATATACAGGGTGGTCCATTGAACGTGGCCGGGCCAAATATCACACGAAATAAGCGTCAAACGAAAAAACTACAAAGAACGAAACTTGTCTAGCTTGAAGGGGGAAACCAGATGGCGCTATGGTTGGCCCGCTAGATGGTGCTGCCATAGGTCAAACGGATATCAACTGCGTTTTTTAAAATAGGAACTCCGATTTTTTATTACATATTCTTGTAGTACGTAAAGAAATGTGAATGCTTTTGTTGGGCAACTTTTTTTGCTTAGTGATAGATGGCGCTGTAATAGTCACAAACATATGCCTCGCAATTTTAGACGAACAGTTGGTAACAGGTAGCTTTTCAATTTAAATACAGAACGTAGGTACGTTTGAACATTTTATTTCGGTTGTTCCAATGTGAGACATGTACCTTTGTGAACTAATCATTTCTGAGAACGCATGTTGTTACAGCGTGATTACCTGTAAATACCCCTTTAATGCAATAAATGCTCAAAATGATGTCCGTCAACCTCAATGCATTAGGCAATACGTGTAACGACATTCCTCTCAACAGCGAGTAGTTCGCCTTCCGTAATGTTCGCACATACATTGTCAATGTGCTGACGCATGTTGTCAGGCGTTGTCGGTGGATCACGATAGCAAATATCCTTCAACGTTCCCCACAGAAAGAAATCAGGGGACGTCAGATCCGGTGAACGTTATGGTCCTTCGACGACCAATCCACCTGTCATGAAGTATACTATTCAATACTGCTTCAACCTCAAGCGAGCTATGTGCCGGACATCCATCATGTTGGAAGTAAATAGCCATGAAGTGAAACATCTTGGTAGTAACATCGGTAGAACAATACGTAGGAAATCAGCATACACTGCACCATTTAGATTGTCATCGATAAAATGGGGGCCAATTATCCTTCCTCCCTTAATGCCGCACCATACATTAACCCGCCAAGGTCGCTGATGTTCCACTTGCCGCAGCCATCGTAGATTTTCCGTTGCCCAATACTGCACATTACGCCGGTTTACGTTACCGCTGATGGTGAATGACGCTTCGTCGCTAAATAGAACGCGTGCAAAAAATCTATCATCGTCCCGTAATTTCTCTTGTGCCCAGTACCAGAACTGTACACGACGTTCAGAATTGTCGCCATGTAATTCCTGGTGCATAGAAATATGGTACGGGTATAATCGACGGTGATGTAGCATTCTCAACACCGACGTTTTTGAGATTCCCGATTCTCGCGCAATTTGTCTGCTACTGATGTGCGGATTAGCCGCGACAGCAGCTAAAACACCTACTTGGGCATCATCATTTGTTGCAGGTCGTGGTTGACGTTTCACATGTGGCTGAACACTTCCTGTTTCCTTAAATAACGAACCATCCGGGGCACGGTCCGGACGCTTGGATGATGTCGTCTAGGATACCGAGCAGCATACATAGCACACGCCCGTTGGGCGTTTTGATCACAATAGCCATTCATCAACACGATATCGACCATTTCCGCCATTGGTAAACGGCCCATTGTAACACGGGTAATGTATCACGAAGCAGATACCGTCCGCACTGGCGGAATGTTACGTGATACCACGTACTTATACGTTTGTGACTATTACAGCGCCATCTATGACAAAGCGAAACAAGTGGTCCAAGTAAAACTTTCATATTTCTTTACGTACTACACGAAAATGTAATAAAAAATCGGGGTTCCCATTAAAAAAAAAAACGCAGTTGGTATCCGTTTGACCTATGGCAGCGCCATCTAGTGGGCCAACCATAGCGCCATCTGGTTTCCCCCTTCTAGCTAGATGAGTTTCGTTCTCTGTAGTTTTCTCGTTTAATGTTTATTTCCTGAGAAATTTGGCTCGGTCACTATCAATGGACCGCCCTGTATAAGGGGCAATCAAATGAAAACCGAATACCCGGCACGACGGTCCATGGAATGGCTTCATTTAAAAACAGTCACCACATACGTTAAGACATTAACTCACTGGGAGTTGAGACGATCAGTTCCTGTTTTTAGAACGCGGCCGGCCGCTGAAGCATCCGCAGTCGCACCCGCTCTCGCACATACTCGTCTGATTGAAACCGACGTCCATGCGTGTCTTTCTTCAGGTCGCCAAAGACGTGAAATTCACATGGTAGATAATCGAGGGTATACGGAGCATGTTGGAGCATTTTCAAACAAAAAATTGTAATGTAGCCTTCGTCTGACTGGCAGTGTGTAGACGGATATTATTGTGCAACTGACGATTCCAACCGTCCGCATTCCGATAGCCCGAGGGCAGAGTCAACAGTGGAAACACCCCACAAAGCAATTCCAATCTGTTCACTCAAGTTCCGATACCTTACCTTGAAGACCTTCTTCTTCGATTGCAGAGGCCCACTGCTCGTCGAGTTCCTCGAGTATGGAACCACAATCAGTGCGTGGCACAATGAAAACATGTTACAGAATCGCGTCATGAAGTCAAAACACCTAGGAATGCTGTCGGATGGAATCATCCTGTTGAATGATAATGTCCACACCATTGTGCCAATCAGATGAAAGCTACGGTTCAGCATTTTGGTTGGAAAACACAGCAACATCTTCCGTACCGCCTGGACCTTTCACTGTGTGGTTTTCACATCTGTGGTGACCGTAAGAAAGACATACGTGGACGTCGATTTCAGTCGGATGACAAAGTGAAAGAGTGGTTGCAATTGTGGCTCCGTAAGTGGCCGACCTCTTTCTGCGAAACAGAAATTGATTGCGCGTCCTCCAGTGGGATAAATGTCGTAACACGTGTGGTGATTACTTTTGAATGGAACCATTCAATATTCCAATTGTGGAAGGATATTTGGTTTTCATTTGACTGCCTCTCGAAAATTCCTGTCGCAGTTTGAATAAAAATGTTCAAATGTGTGTGAAATCTTATGGGACTTAACTGCTAAGGTCATCAGTCCCTAAGCTTACACACTACTTAACCTAAATTATCCTAAGGACAAACCCACACACCCATGCCCGAGGGAGGGCTCGAACCTCCGCCGGGACCAGCCACAGCTTCAATACTCTTTAGTATTAGCCATATAGTTCGTTTGTCAAATGTGCATTAATCTGTCATAACGTTACAGCATATTAACTTGATACACTCATCAGTGTAACGATCGTTGTAATTTATATTTTGTACGTTCAGTGCCCTCTAAAAACAGTGCCAAACATTTCTACAGGAATCAGAATTATATTAATACCTTCAGCTGCTGACGGGTGATGATACATATCAACGGGGACAGGTGAGAATGTGTGCCCCGACCGGGACTCGAACCCGGGATCTCCTGCTTACATGGCAGACGCTCAATCCATCTGAGCCAACGAGGGCACTGCGGATAGTGCAACTGCAGTGACTATGTCGCGCACGCCTCCCCCGAGACCCACATTCTCACCCTTTATGTCCACACACTACATTCGTAGTGTCCCACCACAACACATTAATTACTCGTGGATGTCATTCTTTCCAAGTCCCGTAAGAGTTCGGGGAATATGTGTGCATCCGCACAGAAGAAGAAGGTCATGGCCGGTACTGACAGAACTATATACTTATATGGATATGGTGTCTGTTCTTTCGGACATGTCCGAAAGAACAGACACCATTTCTATATAAGTATATATTCCTGCAGCAGGTGGTATTGCTCAGAACTAGAAGAAAAGCAGCTTATTCACATGTCTGGAAATCAATATCTGTGGAGATATGGCTAAATATGCCGTCTCATTCTCATCGGTCTGTTGTAGAACCAAATATTATATGAAATGGTACAAGCGGCTACAACGCATCTTGACAGACCTTCATCTCTCCATTCGGATTTCGTCACGTATACTGGTAGCCACATTGGCACATTGTCAATGGGTTGGCAGACACTAATTCGTTTAACTGTCTCCATAGCCAAAAACCACACAGTTTCAAGTCCAGTGAATCGGGAGCCCATAATACCGGAGTTCTTCGACCAATACATTGCCCAAGAAATGTTGCTGTGAGGTTTTGTCCCAGGATCCATGGAAAATGTGGCACTATCTCGTCGAGTATACACCACAACCGTTGTCTTTCTGCAAGGGCTAATTTCTCTAATTGCACCGGTAATCCATCGCGCAGAAGTCTGTGATACCCATCACCAACTAATCTGATTGACTTTATGAATCTGTCAACGACAACTGCTGCCCATACACTGACACTGAAGCGATTCTGATGCCTCCCGCCATGACTGCTCGAATATTTGCACCTACCCACACATAAGTATAATAGTAATTTGCTTATATCATACATTTTGAATTCTGCCTCATCCGCAAATGAAACAGAAGCTGTGAACCGCAGATCTCCAAAAGCCCACTTCTCAACAAATAGTGTTTCCCGGACATACCGTTATACAAATGTTTCTTATAGTTTTGACCAATACTACCTCCTATACTACACGTGACATTTTAAAAAATCGACATTTGTACATAAAGCACTTCAGAGAAACGTAGAGAGACCAAATGAGTTTATGCTATACATTATTTAAGTCATTTGCGAAAAAAATACAAGGTTAAAAATTATCTTTCACCAAGGCCCGATACACAGAAAACCAAATTTGAACCACCAGCTTCGCTCCAGTCCGGAGTTAGTAAAGGGTTGGTTTTGCACGTAAAATCCTAACGAGAGTAGCTGTTTTTGCGCGCAAAATCCGAACGGTCCTCATACTATGGTTTCCATTAACGCAGCATTAATTTCAGTCCCACTAAAATCTTTTGCAAAAGGAATTAATCGACTCGCACAATCTGCCAGGGCGCCAGCTCCGGTTAGTCGTTCAAATCTTGCTTAATATACTGTAAAATAGCTGCAGTAAGACAGATCTTCGAATGCTAAACACCTAGGAAATGGCAAGAGGGAAGGTATGCTGGTGGTAACACATACTGCATTAAGCTTCTCTTAACTGTAAGTTAGTTTTCGATCAGATGCCAATTAATAAGCAGTGTGTTTCAGTGAACTGAGAACCGCTGCACGCCAATACAAACGTGTGTGATACTGAACGTCCTTTATGTCTATAAAGTAAACCTTTCCACTGAAGCATAGTACCCTGTCTACAGTAGTTGCAAATGCTGTCTCATGAGTAGCAGCTTTCCTGTATCTCCGTAGAGAAAACAAATTCAAATGGCTCTATGCACTAACATCTGAGGTCATCAGTCCCCTAGACTTAGAACTACTTAAATCTAACTGACCTAAGAACGTCACACACATCCATGCCCGAGGCAGGATTCGAACCTGCGACTGTAGCAGCCGCGTGGTTCCGGACCGAAGCGCCTAGAACCGCTCGGTCACAGCGGCCGACCTTAGAGAAGAGTGCAGAAGTGTCAGCGTAAACATTATCAGTCGCTGAATATCTGTACTCCTCCTTTCAAGAGGTCATTGATGTTAAAAATATTTTCTTCAGTAACTGGCTACATAAAATTTTTAAGAGTAAACAGGTAGCTTCCATACTGACGGAATATGGTGAGAAATTCAGTTTCTGAGAACTTCATGGAGAAAAACAAAAACTTTCTGTTTCTCAATTTCATTTCTTTTCCGTTATCCATAGCACTTGGTTTGATCAGAGAGTTGATGTGTATTTGTGTTTGATGATACATGGATGGACCAAAAGTTTTCTAACATCTTTCTCATCTTATGCGATTTTATGTTCCGGTGTAGGACTACATCGATTCCCGCACGCTTGCGGCTGACGATGGTGTCATTAACCTTAAAATCGACAACACGAAAACTGGAAAATAATAACTACAGCACTATGGATGAAGAAAAACAAATAAAAATAGGGAATAAAAATATTTTTATTTTCGTCTGTGAAGTCTGTTAACAGTATTATTAATGGAGCACAATACTACCTCTTTTGTTACAATCACTTGTCGGGAGATTTTTTCAAGATATTCAGCCGATTATGAGCTACTTGCGCCGCTACTGCACGTCTGCGTACTGTACGTAATCTGCATGCAGTGCTCATTGTATCTTCAAACACTGATTACGAGTTCTTATTGCAACATACACAGCCTGGAACCCATCAATTCTTGGCTTATCTTCATGCTATAAGAGAACGCTCAACTATGAATTAATAGGTAATTACGACAGGAAAAGGCCTGTTGCAGTACTCTGGACCTTGACGACGTTATTCTGCAGGAATATGTAAAGAAACTTAAAAGCATAGATCGGACTGATTCACAGACGCGCTGCTACGATCGTAACGTGACGGTACTGCTCATACGAAAGTGTAACCAAAATTCTTGCGGAACTTAAATAGGAATACTTTAAAGACAGAAGACTTAGTTATCGCAAAGCGTCGTCGCCTGAATTCAGGGAACTACGAGGGACCGTCAAATGAAACCAGTACTCCCGCCACAACGGGAACATGCAATGGTTCCATTCAAAAGTAATCACCACCAGATTTAAGAAATTAATCCCTCTTAGAAACGAGACGATCATTCCTCTCTCGTTGAACGCGGTCCGCCGCTGACAGATCAACAACCCTACCCACTCTTGGACTTCCTCGTCCGACTGAAACCGACGTCCGCGCATTTCGTTCTTCAGAAAGCCAAAGATGTGAAAATCACACCGTGAAAATTGCGGGCTTTGTGGAGGATGCTGCAGTGTTTCCCATCAAATCGATAAAGCGTAGCCTTCGTCCTCTTGGCAGTGTGGGAGAGGGCGTTATAGTGCAACAGGATAAATGGAAATGCCGTGTGGCTAGGGCCTCCCGTCAGGTAGACCGTTCGTCTGGTGCAAGTTTTTCGAGTTTCGGGGACTTGCGTGTCGATGGAGATGAAATGATGATAATAAGGACAACACAATACCCAGTCCCTGAGCGGAGAAAATCTCCGACCCAGCCAGGAATCGAACCCGGGCCGTTAGATATGACATTTCGTCGCGCCCATCACTCACCTACCAGGGGCGGACAGTGCAACACGATGATTCCATCCGTCAGACAGCTTTCCCAGAGCCCGGCGGCAAAGGGCAAAGCTAACAGTGGAAACATCCCACGTCTCACACGGCAAACAAATCCAAAGCCGTTCACACAAGTTCTGGTAAGGTCATGGTGACCTTTTTCGATGGCTGCGTAACCAAGGAACGCATTTATATCGTCGAGGAATTGAACAATTGGTAGAACGTCTAGACAGAGACTTGCCGAGTATGTTGAAAAATAGCGTTATGTACTCGTATATATGTGCCACTTTCAAGTGTAGTGCTGTTTTCAATAAAAGTTATTTCTCGTAACACAAAAATTTGTAACTTACTTACTTTTTGAAGTTGGCTCCTATACTGGAACCCTTTAAAAAGCCACGACATATTAAGAAAGGCAATAAATTTCCTATACGAGTCCCCGGAAATTGTAAACATTTTGTGTATAAAACCGTTTAGATAACAAATTTCCTTTATTTACCGTGCTATTTCGGCTACTGCCATCATAAGACATACATAAATTAGGCACAGGTCTTCAATATTGGCTGCGAACTTTTTTAATTTTATTTAGTAATCTAGACGGTTTTATTCACAGAAAGACATGACATAGTTTTGCGAAACACAGGTGCTTAAATTTAGAGAAACTACACACTTCAAAAAAATTTTTGCGTCACCCCAGTTCCCAGAACTCCTGAAGACAGACGTTGACCGAGGATATTGTACCACAGATACAGTCCCTTTGACTGTTCTGAGATGTCACTAAACCCGCCCAAAGACGTAAACAAAAAATGGCTCGGAGCACTATGGGACTTAACATCTATGGTCATCAGTCCCCTAGAACTACTTAAATCTAACTAACCTAAGGACAGCACACAACACCCAGTCATCACGAGGCAGAGAAAATCCCTGACCCCGAAGATGTAAACAAATATGCATGAGCAGCGTCTATTCGACGGAGGGGGTCTGACAGCCGAAAAGTTCCAGTCATTCCACCAAGAAGGAGGTACACGGCTCTTGTTGTCTGTAGTTCAACCATGCCTAGAAGGTCAGTACAGCGGTTCGTACGCGTCCGCATTGTTACCTTGTGCCAGGAAGGGCTCTCAACAAGGGAAGTGTCCAGGCGTCTCGGAATGAACAAAAGCGATGTTGTTCGGACATGGAGAAGATACAGAAAGACGGGAACTGCCGATGACATGCCTCGCTCTGGCCTTCCAAGGGATACTACTGCAGGGGATGACCGCTACCTGCGGATTATGTCTCGGAGGATCCCTGACAGCATCGCCACCATGTTGAACAATACTTTTAGTGCAACCACAGGGCGCCGTGTTACGACTCAAACTGTGCGCAATAGGCTACATGATGCGCAACTTCACTGCCGACGACCATTGTGAGATCCATCTTTGCAACCACGACACCATGCAGCGCGGTACAGATGGGCCCAACAACATGTCGAATGGACCGCTCAGGACTGGCATCACTTTCTCTTCACCGATGAGTGTCGCATATGCCTTCAACCAGACAATCGTCGGAGACGTGTTTGGAGGCAACCCGGCCAGGCTGAACGCCTTAGACACACTGTCCAGAGAGTGCAGCAAGGTGGAGGTTCCCTGCTGTTTTGGGGTGGTATTACGTGGGGCTGACGTACGCCGCTGGTGTCATGGAATGGGTCGTAACGGCTGTACGATACGTGAATGCCATCCTCCGACCGATAGTGCAACCATATTAGCAGCTTATTGGCGAGGCATTCGTCTTCATGGACGACAATTCGCGCTCCCATCGTGGACATCTTGTGGACGACTTCCTTAAGGATAACTACATTGCTCGATTAGAGGGGCCTGCATGTTCTCCAGACATGAACCCTATCGAACATGCCTGGGGTAGACTGGAAAGGGCTGTTTATGGACGACGTGACCCACCAACCACTCTGAGGGCTCTACGCCGAATCACCGTTGTCCAGTGGAACAATCTGAACCAAGAGTGCCTAGATGAACTTATGGATGACATGCCACGACGAATACGGGCACGAATCAGTGTAAGAGGACGTGCTACTCGGTATTAGAGGTGCCGGAGTGTACAGCAATTTGGACCACCACCTCTGACTGTCTCTCTGTATGGTAGTACAGCATGCAATGTGTGGTTTCATGAGTAGTAAAAAGGACGGAAATGATGTTTATGTTGATCTCTATTTGAATTTTCTGTACAGGTTCCGGAACTCCCGGAACCGAGACGATGCAAAACTTTTTTTTCAGCTGTGTACTTCGGGTTTCAACGACCTCTCGGCTCCGATAATAATTTGAACGTGTCAACCTTATGGGAGGGCAGTAAATTCAGGAACTTTGTTACAGATTCTTTGACAGTTTACTGATGACATTTTCTTTTTGATATATCTACTTCTTTGTAAGTAATTCTGCTGCATTCTACACCATGTGATCAAAAGTAATCGGACACCTGGCTGAAAATGACTTACACGTTCGTGGCGCCTTCTATCGGTAATGCTGGAATTCAATATGTTGTTGGCCCACACTTAGCCTTGACGACAGCTTCCACTCTCGCAGACATACTTTCAATCAGGTGCTAGAAGGTTTTTTGGGGAATGGCAGCCCATTCTTCACGGAGTGCTGCCCTGAGGAGAGGTATCGATGTCCGTCGGTGAAGCCTGGCACGAAGTCGGCGTTCCAAACCATCCCAAAGGTGTTCTATAGGATTCAGGTCAGGGCTCTATGCAAGCCAGTCCATTATAGGGATGTTATTGTCGTGTAGCCACTTCGCCGCAGGCCGTGCATTTTGAACAGGGCTCGATCGTGTTGAAAGATGCAATCGCTATCCTCGAATTGCTCTGCAACAATGGGAAGGAAGAAGGTGCTTAAAACATCAATGTAGGCCAGTGCTATGACAGTGCCACGGTAAACAACAAGGGGTGCAAGCACCCTCCATGAAAAACACCACCGCCACAGAATTTTACTGTTGGCACTACACACGGTGGCAGATGACGTTTACCGGGCATTCGCCCTCCTCACACCTTGCCATCAGATCGCCACATTGCGTATACCGTAATTCGCCACTTTACACAATGTTTTTCCACTGTTCAGTCGTCCAATGTTCACGCTCCTTACATCAAGCCAGGCGTCGTTTGGCATTTTTTGACATGGTGTGCAGCTTATGAGCAGCCGCTCAGCCATGAAATTCAAGTTTTCTCACCCCCCGCCTAACAGTCAGTTGCAGTGGATCCAGAAGCAATTTGGAATTCCTGTGTGATGGTCTGGATAGACGTCTGCCTTTTACACATTACGACCCTCTTCAACTGTCGGCGGTCTCTGTCAGTCAACAGACAGGGTCGGCCTGTACGCTTTTCTGCTGTACATGTCCCTTCACGTTCCCACTTCACTATCACATCGGAAACAGTGGAACAACGGCCGCTGTGGCCGAGTGGTTCTAGGCGTTTCAGTCTGGAACCGCGCTGCTGCTACGGTCGCGGGTTTGAATCCTGCCTTGGGCATAGATGTGTGTGATGTTCTTAGGTTAGTGAGGCTTTAAGTAGTTCTAAGTCTAGGGGACTGATGACCTCAGATGTTACGTCCCATAGTGCTTAGAGCCATTTAAACCATTTGAAAGAGTGGGCCTAGGGATGTTTAGGAGTGTGGAAATCTCGCGTACAGACGTACGACACAATTGACACCCAACCACGTGACCACATTCGAAGTCCGTGAGTTCCGCGGAGCTCCCCATTCTGCTCTCTCATGATGTGAATCACTACAGAGGTCGCTGATATGGATTAACTGGCAGTAGGTTGCAACACAATGCACCTAATATGAAAAACGTATGTTTTTGGGGATGTCCGGATACATTTGATCACATAGTGTATTTTCGGACCAATCGATGTTTTATCTATCGGGTAAAATAATTCACTATGATATAAGTATTCGGAGGAGATAAAATCCTGGCGTCGTGGTCAGATAAGGATAAGACTCACCGAAAGTGAATGTCTGTTGTGCCGTTTCTGTTCACAAAGTTTATGGACCCTTCTTTACTGCGGAGAAAATTGTGACAGGAGTGTCAGACCTACATGCTGCAAATTGGTTGTTTCCTTATCCTCACGAAGGTTTCATTGATTTCACTTGTATGCACTACGGTGCCCACCTCGCTTTCACCTTAGGTGTGGGGTTATATTAACAACACCGTCCCACCACGATGGACTGGAGGAGGTGGACGACAAGAACTTGTTCTAAGTTCTTGAATACAGCTAAAAGTCGCCCTTTGTATTTTTTATTTGCCGGTTTCACTCTTCAAATTCACATTTTAATCATCGGAATATACACTGTAAAAGATACAAATTGAGATAATACGGAAAATATACACTGCCGTGGCGTAAAATACATATTTTATTCCCAGTACGATGACTTACGTTGAAAGTTGGCTGACAGCAATAAAGGTTGCCTTTAAAGTTGACTGAGCGTTCTAAAGATTAAACTGGCAGTACTATAGTACTTAAACTTACATTTAAAGTGCGTTTGAAGTACAGTAGTAAATGATATTACCGACATCGTCAAAGATGAATTTGGCTGTACAACAGTACCGGTACTTGTAATGTCCACGGAATAGTGTATACACAGATAATTTATAACTACAGAAAACGAAATTCACATTTTAATCGCCGTTTTTATGGGTGCGTGTACAGACATTTCACATCTGTATATATCTGTTGTCTTTCATAAAATATGAGTACACCTGTAAAAATTAAAATATCTTTCAAAATACAGTAAAAAAAATACATATTTAAATTTTTTTTTTTACAGAAGTGATTTCAAAACTGCCTTTTTTAAAAATATTTCTGTTAAAATAACACTGTAGATATTATACTTTGATTGCCTGCCTA
Organism: Schistocerca serialis cubense; assembly: GCF_023864345.2. Classification (NCBI taxonomy): domain Eukaryota; kingdom Metazoa; phylum Arthropoda; class Insecta; order Orthoptera; family Acrididae; genus Schistocerca; species Schistocerca serialis. The sequence continues at coordinate 724,147,291 of NC_064641.1, forward strand.
CAGCACTTTATCAAATAACCTGAAGAATCGATCTAAATTATACTCATTTTGTTCGTTTAATAAATTTTGCATGTTTTCTTTTTTCTTTTCTACAAAACATTTAACAGATGGCCTTTACCTATGATGTGGATAACTTTTATGCTGTCTTGAATCTAACTTAATCTATGTTTAGTTGCTCTCAATGTTCACCCAATGCTGTACAATTAGAATTTAGATAACACTGGTCGTTATAAAGTATTTAAACGCTCTTCCAGTTTGGCAATGTACGTTCTCTGGCAGTTCAAAAAATGGTTCAAATGGCTCTGATCACTTCGGACTTAAGTTCTGAGGCCATCACTTCCCTAGAACTTAGAACTACTTAAACCTAACTAACCTAAAGACATCACACACATCCATGCCCGAGGCAGGATTCGAACCTGCGACCAAAGCGGTCGCGCGGTTCCAGACTGTATCGCCTAATACCGCTCGGCCACCACAGGCCGGCTGTACATAAAAGACAGAGTCTTGTTCTCATATACGGTAACTACTCTTCAAGAGCTGATAAATCGAGTTGTTGAAGCTGTCGATTCAATAAATGAGGACCTGTTGATTCGTTTGTGGAATGAAATGCATTGCCGTATCGTTGTTTCGCGTCCACCGCCTGGAGCTCTTGTTGAATGGTCCGTGTGAATGTAAGACTTTGAACCTTCCTCTACCCGGTGACATTCACTAAATAATTGTGTCTTTCATTATCTGTCTGTAATAAACAGAGCAAAGCAGAATCTTACAGACCAAAAACATTACCAAAAAATGACATTCTATCCAAGGATAAACGCTCTGGAAAATGGTATTCGTTTTCAGAAACGCGTAGTGTACAATATAAATAAAATAAAATCGCGACTGACAACAGAAAAGATATTTACAAACGAACTATTTTAATCGATAGTATTTTGCGATGTATCCACTGCCATGCACTGCAGAGCGGCTTGTAGCGTATATAAATATATGTTGAGATAGATTTGTACAGGTATGATATGCAGTAGTTGGTTTTTGTGTCACGTGTGGCAACGTCGAGGTCGCCGACAGGTCGCTTATTACAGCGATCGCCGCCAAGTGCCCGGCCGGCTGACATCGACTCTCACGTGGCCCGCCGGCCGTCCCGCTCACGTCACCGGAGTGGCGCCGTGCCACTGGGCGCCGGCCGATTGGTGGGGGAAGCGGTGGGCGTGGCCAGACCGCAGCCGCCGGCCCTCCTCCTCGAGCCGGCAGCGCCAGTCTGGCAACGTGCGGGGGCGGAGACGTCACGCAAGCGGGAAGAGCACGCCGCCTCTCTGACAGCGAGGCAGTTGCTGCGGGCTTTCGCGCACACACGCTGCGCACGCAAAGGGAGTGCCGCGTTCTGCCACATCGTGGCAAGTTGTCACACTGAGACTATCAACCGTGGCAGCGGGACAGTGAACGAAAGCAACAGTCAGAGGCTCCTAAAACCGTCCAGATTGTGTATTGTTCTGGCGAACAGGACGTTGGGAAAGGGAGCTGTGGAATTGCTATTCAAGAATAAAAAAAGAAGAGGTGGGATTCAGATTGAAAGAGGTGGTTCTTAGCTATTTGTTATACGTGATTTAACGCTGGATTAGCGATGGCTGCTTACGCACAGAACTGAAACATCAGCATTTATGGTACAACTTTGACTTACGATGGGTGCAAGGAAGTACAATTCGCTGTGCCCTTCGGAAGCTTCGGTGAGCTAAGGAAGAAAGCTAAGAACTAATGTGAAAATTAGACTCCGCTCCCGTAGCGAAAAATAAGTTTCTCACTGTTTTTGTCGGTACCCTTTTAGATAGCATCTGGAAGTTATCTCGCAGGTGGGCAAGGATATAGTTGCGGCAGATCCAAACTTCAGTAGCGGATCCAGAGATTCGTGCTGCTGAGGAAACTGATCCAGAGATTCGTGCTGCTGGGGGAGACAGAAGCTGAACGGATTTTTGACGCGGACCGTAAGCGATCGCGAAGTTGTGCGGTTTGGGAAGAGACGGTGGACTCGAGGGATTCGCGACTTTCGGCACGGCCTGGGAGGAGGAGCTTAGGACGGCAGTCGGCGATGCTGCGGTGAAGGGCCGGCGGGCAGCGCTAGCGCGACCAAGTCGGATGGGCATGGAGCAGCTGGCGCGGCGCGCGGGCGTGACCTCCGTCACGCCGTTCTCCATTGCCGACATCCTGATGAGCCGGCAGCGCGGCCAGGCGCGTGCGCAGGAGCACGCCCTCGACATGACGCGCAAGCCGGCCGCCGCCGCCGCCTCCACCGCCCCCGACGCCGCCACCGACCCGGAGACGGACAACGACGCCGCCGCCTCCACGGCCGCCTCCCTCACCGGTGAGTACCGCTGGGCACTCGCTCGTCCCAGCTTACTCGATGCCTACCTGACAGGGGGTCACTGACTGTCTCCAGTGACGTCACAACTTGAGTGCTGTACACCGGCAAAGGGCCCGGCGACGCTAGCACTTCGCGGGACGACATCTCGCTTGAGCAATAATATTATCTTGGAACTCTTCCATCTCCTCCATCTTTGCATAGAAAAACAGTAATATCACAAATTGGGTCCGCCGTGATCCAAAACACCGTGTTATTTGTTTATTTCTTTATTATCCCAAACTAGTTTCGGCGACAAATATCACCATCGTCAGTGGGGCTTTTTTAATCTAAAACACGCAGAAAATGGTATGGTTGTACAAGCACAGTAAAACATTATTACAAATCTTTTGAAATACAGTTTTATATTGATACTTTCATACTACCTTATTTGTTGTATGCTACAGCATGTTTTAAACTATTATTGGCGCTGTTTGTGACATATTTTCTGTGGTCTTTTTTCTGTTGCCGTCTTTTTACTTAGCGAACATGCGAATTTCACCTTTGAGTATTTGTTTACTAACAGCCGCTCACATGGATGCAGATGACATGATGTTCGCTAAGTGAAAAGACGGCAACAGAAAAAAGAGCACAGAAAATGTGTCACAAACAGCGCCAATAATAGTTTAAAACATGCTGTAGCATACAATAAATAAGGTAGTATGAAAGTATCAATATAAAACTATATGTTTTACTGTGCTTGTACAACCATACAATTTTCTCCATGTTTTAGATTAAAAATGCCCCACTGATGATGGTGGTATTTGACGCCGAAACTAATTTGGGGTAATAAAGAAATAAACAAATAACACGGTGTTTTGCATCAAGGCGTACCCAATTTGTGATATTACTGTATCTCGCTTGAGATTTTAGAGCAAGCAAATAACCTTCGTACGAGGAGTGAGGGAAGGTGGGGTAAAGTGACCACTCCAAGAGAAATTGAGTGTTCACCAAACTATTATACTGATAGAAGTGTTCCGCTCACTCATTTTGAATCTACTAAATATATGGTAGCACGCCAAATATTTTAAGTGAAAAACAAAATAATAAATGGGAAATACGTGCATTTTTCTGAAGGCTTAAGTAGTGACCACTTTTCCCTATCCAAGGGGGCAAATGGCTAGTAACATCACAACAGCATACTATGTTTGCTGTTCTGATTACCGAAATATGCTCTACGCATCTTGATGCCCTAGCATCTGAAACAATACCAGGAGGCTGCAGCAGACTTTTTCAATAGCACTTCTGCCTTAGGCCGAATTGAATGACGGATAACAGTTCTGTATACAAAGGGGTTTGAAAGACAAGATAAGACATGGAAGTAACTAGCTCTTACTGGGTAAACATCTTGCCAACTATTCTCGATGAATAGTGTGGCCACTTTCCTCGATCGGACACTGTGTTTATACAGGTCTAAGTGGTACACAAATGAAACTACAAACTGAATGAAACAACAACTAACTTTATCTGCATCGTAGGCCAAAAGATATAGTTAAAACATCGATACCGTAAAAAGTATTACTCTCCGTATAAGTGAGGCAACAAGAATAAAATTAATGACCTACCGTCCATGAGTCAGCATCTATAGCTGAGCGCGACTGCCATTGGGAGGAACCGGGTTCGATTCCCGGAACTGCTAGCGATTCCTCCTTTGCGGAGGGCCGGCTACAGGGTGCACTCATCTTCGGGAGGCCAACTGAGGAACTACTGGACCGATTAGTAGCTATTCTAAGTTCCAGAAACCGACAACGACCACGAGAGCGGTTTGCTGACCGCGTGCCCCTCTATACCAAATCCGATGACGCCATTGGCAAAGGATGACACGGCAGTCGGTTGGACTCGATTGGCCCGTCTATGGCCAGATGGGAGATGAAAAAGCTTGCACAGGATAGAGTAGCATGGAGAGCTGCATCAAACCAGTCTCAGGACTGAAGACCACAACAACAACAACAACAATGGCCAGAAAGGTTAAATAATTCAAATGGGTCAAATGGCACTGAGCACTATGGGACTTAACATCTATGGTCATCAGTCCCCTAGAACTTAGAACTACTTAAACCTAACTAACCTAAGGACATCGCACAACACCCAGCCATCACGAGGCAGAGAAAATCCCTGACCCCGCCGGGAATCGAACCCGGGAACCCGGGCGCGGGAAGCGAGAACGCTACCGCACGACCACGAGCTGCGGGCGTTAAATAATTGATAAAGTAGAGTGTCGCGCAGTGATTGCTTTTCGGCAGCAGCGGAAACTGAAGGTAAAATCTTCTAGGTTGTTATGCGAAATCGTGTTCCCCTTCGTACTTCTTCCTCACAAGTTGAAGTTTCAAGCGGAAGAGTTCAGCTAATCGAAGATACCAAAAGAGCCTGAAATAAGTCCCAGCAGTGAGGTCGAAACATCGGTTTATAAGGAAGACTTTTCATAATGAACATTATACAGCCTTAGGGCCTAGGAAATTTTATCTTCAGTGACAACGATAACGAAAGAGCGGAAATGTTGCAGCTATATTAAGCCAAGCCAGATGGCTTTCTTAGCCGTTCGCACTGGTCGAGAACGAACTACCGCATAATAATCAACGTTAGTGATGGACTGTGCCATTTTCTTTTGTCGACCTTTAGCAGCGTTCTGCTATACTGTGGCGTATGAATTACATTATGTATCAGCACTCCAGACACGTACCTCGAAACAGACAAAAAATTCGTTACGCAACTTTATTTCTTTCTTAGTGGTAATTAAAACTTCATGACTATCCGTCATACATTATCCTTTTCACGCAGGTCAAGTATGCTTCAGAGAAACTGAAAGAAGGAGATTATATTCGTAAAAGTTTTACAGCAATACTGTTGTAAACGCGTTGTACCTACAAGGCGATAAAAGGATTCATTTTGGAAGTTTTGTGAAATTTCCAATCTTAAAAAGCTTGATCCATTGCCAAAAAGAGCTTTTATATCTTGTGATACAGGAAAACAAGAATTCAGGGCCTAAAACGATTAGGAAAAACACACACGACTACACAGCATTCGGCAATTATTTGAAAATGCATGTTACTTCTGTCTAGTGTCGCTTACTTATTTTAGAATAACTGTTTGTGAAACTGTTTCCCAAATTTTACATGCTACCAAAGTGTTTTGTTTCACATACTTCCTCCAAGTACAGATATTTGACAGGATAGTAGACACAGTCAATTCTAATTTCCAGAAGTTATCTACACCACTTCTCTATCTTTTGTGCTGGTTAGGAATCAACTTTCTAAGTAATCAGATATAAATGCTTAAAGCAATGGGCACCCTCTGCCGGTAACTTGAGGTATTAAATTAGATGACTGGCTTAACGTTCCTCTGCGCAAATATGAATTAATGTCATACTTTCCTCGCTTGCCATGAACTCATCACCAGTGACAACTGCTTTCTATTTATCGTACCTGTTTTCGTATTTTAATGAACAGTGTGATACGTAGTTTCCTATGCAGAACAGTAAACTTAATTCATCCTGAGAGGTTTATGTTTCGTTTGCATGTTCAAAAATATGCTCTAAATTTCTAATAGACACTTTGGCATCAGGCGTTGCTGCTGAACGTTGTCATGCCTATTGACACAAGTCCGCAAACAATGCAGATATAATTTTTAATACACTCATTATTTCCAGTTTTTTTTTCAGAGACTAAGACCTGCGAAACTGTCAGACATTAAAATGGACCTCACACTTGTGTGTAGCCGATTTGCTAAATTACAGCGCAGCATCTGCTTCGTGACCTAGCGCTGACTACATGTCAGCTACGCCGCAGGCTCGGCTCTATATTACTCAGGCCGCGCGTAGGCCCCTGATCTGGTTCCTTCCCTCCCCTTCGCTCAGCTGCTGAGGTGGTGTCGTGCTAATAAGTGTATTCACATTCCATTAGAGCAGATGCTGGAATGATTCCTATGGAAAAGACACACAAAGACTTTCGATAATAATAGAAAGAAGAAAATACAACCATGGATAATAGTTATTTGATTGGCTGCCTACGTCTTACAACTTCCTCGATCGCCGCATGACAGAGAAGTGGGAAGTTTCATATGTTGCAACTTATCAATAAATCAGCCGTCTGTGAAGATTGCTCTATGACAACCTATCTTTTTACACTTCATATGGATTACAAACAGGCGTATGCCGTAGCCTCTTCAACAAGTTTCCTCCATTCTGCTCTCTCCTGCTGGATTCTCGACCATCCTCTGACTCTGATAGATTTTATCAAAATGGTTCAAATGGCTCTGAGCACTATGCGACTTAACATCTGAGCCATCAGTCGCCTAGAACTCAGAACTACTTAAACCTAACTAACCTAAGGACATCACACACATCCATGTCCGAGGCAGGATTCGAACCTGCGACCGTAGCGGTCGCGCGGTTCCAGACTGAAGGGCCTAGAACCGCTCGGCCACTCTGGCCGGCTAGATTTTATCCTTTCTCATCGTCTGACCACCACTTCCGTTACTTTCCTCTCTGTCTTTTTCAGCTGCCCCGCATTTAAAAATTTGTAAATTTGTGGTAAGGACTACGGGACCAAACTGCTGAGGTCATCGGTCCCTAGGCTTACGCACTACGTAATCTAACTCAAAATAACTTACGCTAAGGACAACACACACCTCCATGCCTGAGGAACGACTCGAACCTCCGGCGGGGGCAACCGCACGAACTGTGACAAGACGCCTTATATCGCACGGTTACCGCGCGCGGCCGCATTTAAAACCCTTTTTAGTTGTTCTTCCATCATCTATCGTAAGGACAGGTACAAACCAGGCTATTCTCCTTGCCTGAGGAAGTCCAACTCAACGTTCGTTCTAAAGATAGAAAGCATCGATCGTGCAAACCTCAGTTTGTCCTTTTCTCACAAGAAATCTTGCGAACCGTGGACAAAGGGTAACAGTCAGGTACAATATTCTTAGATTTCCGGGAACTTTTTGACACGGTACCCCATTCCAGACTGTTAACTAAGGTCCGAGCATATGGAGTAGGTCCCCATGTATGTCAGTACCTCGAAGACTTCTTAAATAACAGAACCCACTACGTTTTGCTCGACAGGAGGTGTTCGTTGGAAACAAGGAGTGCCCCAGGAAGTGTTATATGTTCTCCATACACATAAATGATATGACGGATATTTCCTACATTTTGCTGATGATGCACTAGCATGAAAGTATCGTCGTTGAATGACTGTAGAAAGATGTAGGAGGACTTATATATAATTATTACTTCGTATGATGAGTTACAATCAGCTGTGAATGTAGAAAACGTAAGCTAATGCAGATGAAGGGAAAAACAATCCTATAATATTCGAATACAGCATTATTTGGTTCATGGTTGACACAGTCATGACTATTAAATACCTAGGCGTGACGTTCCAAATGGAACGAACACGTAAGGAGGTCAGTAAAGAAGGCGAATGCTCGTCTTCGGTTTGTTGGTACCGTCTTAGAGAAGTATAGCTCATCTACAAAGAGATCGCGTATGGAACAGTTGAGCGACCCACTCTTGAGTAGTGCATGATTGTTTGGTCTCACCACCGGGTCAGATTAAAGGAAGACATCGACTCAGTTCAGTGGCGAGTGCTAGATTTGATACAGGTAGGTTCGATCAACACGCCAGTATTGCGGAGATACTTCCGGAGCCCAAACTTTAATTCCTGGAGGGAGGACGACGTTCTTTTCGCGAAACGCTATCGAACAATTTTAGAGAGTAGACATTTGCAGCAACATCAGAATGATTCTACTGCCGGCAGTGTACATTTCACGTTGACGACAGCGAAGACAAGCTAGAGAAATTACGGCTCGTACCGAAACAGTAGTTTATCCCCCACTCCATTTGTCGATGCGATGGCTTGCCGGATATAGACGTAGATGTGGATACCTGGAGGCCATTGCTCTGCTGAACTGTCCCATAGAGATTGTGCTGAAGCCTACGTTCTATATCCTGAGCCGTCGTTTCTCATTACTTGTAAATGTCCATGTTTCCGCAATTTCAGCTGTCTGTTTAATAATATGGAGCCAATAACTTTTTAAACGTTATGAAACATCTTTTACCACTTACGAAGCGCAGTTTTATTTCAGGTATCATAGAATTTCTCTCGTTGACATTAGATAAGAGATAGGAAAATTCTGCACATGTTTTAAATTGAGGGCTGCTCCTGATAGTTTATCCAAATTGTTATTTTCCTTCCTGATGAGATTCACTTACCTAGTCTTCATTTCATTGACAGCAAACCCTATGGTTATGACGACCTGAAAGTTTCGTTTTTACAATTTAATAGGTATCTTTTGTGACGTTCCGGTTCATCTTAGTGACGTACTGAAGTAAGCCTATATTTAGACAGACAAAGAAGTGAAATCCAATATTCCTAAAAATCAACTTGCAGAACAGACCACCAACTCGTTGTTATAGTGAACTGCATAGTTGCTCGCCTGGAGTTAGTCTTGTCATACATACACCTGGGAACAGAAATGTGACTTGGGGAGTGGGATGATCACATAGTCTCAGTGGCTGGTAAAATGATGGCAGGCTTGGATTCATTGCTTGGATAGTAAGAAAGTCCAGACGATCTGCAAATCACAAAAGAGGACCCATCTGGGATACTGCTGGGATACGTGTAAGATCGGAGTAACGGAGTCAATCGTATATAAAGAACAACAGAGGTGTTGATGACAGGTAAGAGGCTAATCCGCAGTTGCTGATAAGTCTTACAAGTTGCCACACGAAAGAACACATGCGTCTCGCGAAAACCTGCTAATAAAAATCCGAGAACGAACTGGCTAGAATTTATGAAAAAAATACTCTTTAGTCTGCTACGAGTTACCTTCTTATAGACAGAGGAGAGGAAGCTAAGCAGATAACAGCACACACACAAAGAAATGTAAACAATAACTCTGCCTTTATTAACTTCGTGGGAGTACTGGGACGAATTCCTGACGATACTTTATTAATTCTAATTCCTCCCTCTACCATCTAACTTCTTCTCCAGTTTCGGTTAATTTGATCGGGCAGTAATGTTATGAGAATACGAGAAATTTGCTTACCACGATATTAACAGTGCTGACATTACTGTGATATTTACTTTCATTCTAGTAATAAGTATAGGACAAGTATAGGTAGACATATAGAAATATGGTATATATTTTGTTAATCACTTGAAGACACCCACAGAAATCACAACAGTTTCTGTCCTCTCATTTGTATTGTATTTGGAAGGAACAAATCGTTATCCTTCTCCTCATTCTGATTTGTCGTGGTTACTCTAAATTACCGTGGATTAATGCTGGGATACTTATTTGGATGAGGCGAAGGTCGCATTGTTCCGTCTCTTGGTGTTACTGACTGCGATGCGGACGCAACAATAAACACTAACGTTCCTTCTATCCTTCTCTTGCTGAATAAACATTTTATTTCACTGGTGCATGGTCCGTCCCACTAAAAATGCAAACGACGTGGTCGGGCCCAGCAAAACCCATGGGTGGGTCGTATGTCGTACAGAAGCATTTGCAGCAATGCATGATGGGTTGAGAGCTCTGAAACATGCAACCACTATAGTCATGGAATCCATTACTAGGAGCTCCATGTTCTGGTGAATTATTCCTTTTAAAGTAGGAGGTTGTCTTAAGCCCATGACCTTAGATGGGTCCAGGACGTCGAAAGCCTTGACGGAAATTAGTGATTATCCCGTCATTCGCATTCTTTTGGCATATGATAATAACAACCTACCCCTTCCACAATCCCTTCCTATTCCAACTAGCAGAAGTAATCTCATCGTCCCTGGACTACGCATGTTGCGTTCAATGCTTCACATTAGCCTACACAAAAAAGGCGCCTACGCTTGACAACCGTGTTAACTTATACGACAGATTTCAGAGAAGCGAGCAACAAATCCGATTTGACGAAGTCCTTCTACAGAGGAAGCAAAGAAGTTGTATCTTTCAATCATCACACAGAAAACATGATAAATTACTTACTGAGTAAAGATATGAGTTCTCGAAGTACATGGAGATATTAGGACATAATCTACATTACTACGAACTTTAAAACAGCAAAGCGTCTACGAATCTTTATTTATTCAAAGTTGTATATACATCATAGCCCGACAGGTTTCATTTTCACTCCTTTCCTGTTCTTGTTAGTTCTTGTTATACATATTGGTTCTATCAAGGCTGATTTGGTTCCTAGGACCATTTTGGAACGTGCTCCTCTCCTTGATGTCCATGCGTGCCAAACGTTAAGCCATCCTTTAAACTTTTGTAGAAAATGAAAGTGCTGATTTAATTCTAGATAATTATTAGGTATTTCTTCTCGCCTTATCAATATATGTCGTCAAAATAATTATTGATTTGTAACTAATGGGGCGCGACGTTACTACAAAAACTTCACATAATTTTCTTGATGAAAATACTTTGTGTGCAGCTCTGCTTTTCGTCCTACTTAATAGAAAGGTCCAACACAAAGTCTTACTGTTTAGCAGCGGTTAACAACTCCACCAAAATGACCAGAAGGAACCTTATATAACTAATGGGATTGCTTCAGGAAGCCGCAGTAGAGCTCCTCAAGTGAAATTAGTGAAATTCTGAATACAGGTTGACATGAATTAAAATTTATCGACATCTGATTGATCAACAAGTTAGAGCATAAATTCTACATCAAAACACCTTGTAGAAAAATCTAATATGGGTAGTATAACCAGGAGGCTATTTTCTCATCTTTCCATTATTACTGAATTTCCTTGCCTGACTGATTCGTCAGAGGCGGAAAACCAGTTTGGAGAATTGTGGAAAGACTGTGTTGCGACCTGTTAAGAAAAAAATCTCACCGACATTCACATGAAGTTGTTTGGGGAAATAAGTGAAAAATTAATCCAAGATGAGCTCCTGGGAATTTTAAATCTCCTCCATTCTACAACCTATCTAGAGTTCTCCCTGCTTTCCTCCTCCTCCAGCGAATTCACCCGAGGGAGGGGTAGTCAGATACGGACGCTGAAAAAGGAATACTCACTTTCTACCTTGTCGATACTGTTCCCCCCTTGTTGCTTTAAAAAAAAAAAAAAAAACAGTAATAACACTACCGAGGTGTGCGTTCCAAAGCACCACAAGTGAATTTACGTTACAAGTAGAGCACGGAACAAACTACACCTAACTACATGTCGCTAGCACCGTCGGAAACGTACTGTATTTGCACATGTTCTGACGGACGACTAAGTATGTAAGCATTATCAATTAAATGCGCACATTCTGACAATAAATACAGCGCTTCCGCACAATGCACAATGAATCGATGCAAGAGACTGAGTTTAAAATGATTTTTAACTCATTTACTTCAGTAAAGGATAAAGCTCTCTAAACATCGCTATGATTGTCAGTTGACTTCGGTAAATAAAAATACAAACTACGATGTTAATAAAATTTCATAGAGACAGTTTAGTTGACTTACTCGTAATATCACGTTAATCTTATTTTACGATAATATTTACTGCTAAAATACACACACGACAGTGTGACGTAATTTACCACGTCACGTTCACTGGGGCAGAAATATTAATCAGTTACAAGTAACTGCGACTCATTAGTAAAATTATTTATATTCTCATTAGCACTTTCGGCTGAAATGATGGTTCTGTTTTATCACTTCGCCATTTTTCTCCGTTGACATTCGGAAAGTTTGAGATATTGTTATTAATTGTATTATCGTCCTGAAAGCTGATGTTGCTTATTACAATAATAATTGATTGTTGTTGATATCTTCATGAAAGAATGTAATTTTGTGAGGTGAAAGAGTAACTCTTGTCGAGGTTTAAATGTTACATTGCAATTTCTTGTCTTTGTCTCCTGGAAGTATACTCTCGTTCACGCCTTGCTGCAGCTTAGCTTTCAGTCTGTCACTAGCCTTTCGACTTGCATAACAGGAGATACATTTTCCATCTCGTGCTTTCACAGTATCGTTAATTTCTGTATATAACAAGAGGACGAAAGTGAAGTAATGACGTTTCACGTGCAGCTACATTAGTTCCAGATCTTCTATAATATATTACGGTACGTGACGCCTTTATTTATTGATTTCACCATCCGTGGCTTTTGTTACATGTTACACTCCCTAATATCCACAACCGTTCTCATTTAGTGTAAACATCTGGCTCTTATGCGATTGCCATGTTCGCCAAATTATGCCTACGGAACCCTCAGTTTCTAAGGGTCATGTTTTGTATTAATTTACATACCTCAATGGGTCTTACCACGAATTCACCTGAACAAATGTTGAAAAGCTTCTTTATTATTTTGTCTGTTTATATGTCTTATTTTACGTTGTCTCACAGGCATGAATGGATAAATTCGATTAATGTGGTAAGTACATGCGAAAGCACTGCAAGATGTAGTTTCACGTGAATGTCTACATGCTCATATGCTGAGCGAATGTCGTGCAGTATTTCCTCCCTGACACCTGTAAATGCAGAAGACTGCACACCTCCTTGACAACTTCTTCTATACCATAAATGAATTCTTGAATACGAATAAATAAATCCGGAGATATAATATATGCATTCTGTGCCATTTAAGGGAATAAGGGAGGTAATAGAAATATTTAGTTATAACACTATAACGAAAAAAAAAAAAATTTGTTTCCTGTGTGCATTTCTTGTGCATTTGACACGTTCCACATCAAAAAGGTTTTTCCGTGCTATTAATTTATGGAACACGTAACTAACTAACTAACCACATCAACACTAGTACGACCTCTGTAACTATGCACTTCCTCACTGGCGTCATGTTGAATAAGTCTCAAGAAAAGACCACAACGAGAGAATCATAGAAATTATAGGTGAATGTGAAATTTTCACCTGCATTTTCAGTAGCCTTTCGGTAAATTTTCGTTCTTCTAGGACAGGCTTAAGCGATGAAGTATCAAATATTGATCAAGACATACACGGTTCTGAGATAATGAGTTTCAAAAGTAATTTTGTACTCATACCTCTGTACTCATACTCCCATCAGTTAAAACCACCTTTCTTGAAAAACCCTTCAAATGAGTTACATAAAAAAAGAAAAGTAAAAGAGCCTTTTAACGGTAGGGAGTATCTGTTAGGCACACAGAGTTAAGTGCTCGCACAGTGCTGGACACCTGCACTTTTCGAACCTGTTACATGTTACGAACATTTCCCCAAACGCTGTGCAACAGCATGTAGAACTTTCTTTTCCAAAATGTCAAACCTACACAGAATTAACGTGTTGAATTCGGCGACATCCTCCTGTGAGAGTCTGTCCCGCATCTGTCTATATGATGTTATTCAGTAATATTCCAAAATACTGTTTAGTCTTTCTGCGCTTATGTTATTTGTTTTTCCCCGGCATCTTTCGTATCTCTCCGCGTCGAATAAAAAGATTTTATCTTTTTTTCGGGTACTTTGCTACTGAGTCAACAAACATTCTCAAGTCTGAAATGGGATGCGTATATTTTACACGATTTCTAATGTCATCCTTGTTGTTCAGGCCATCCTGTTAAATTTCAATACATTTATAATTATGGCAGCTGCAACTTAAATGTAAATACCAAGGAACAACCTATTTTCATTTTCTCTGTCACTCGTCTACGAGCTAATAAGATACGTAACTAATATTTAAGGAACTACGCGTTCCGTCGTCACGCTATCATTTCTTGGACTCTTTGCGTTAATGCAAAGTCTGGGTGAAGGGCTGTTTTCGTATATTTTTGCGCAAAGGGACAAATGGTTAGAAATAAACGAAATCAGCTTAATGATACGTGAAAGCAACCACCCTTGATGTTGAAGGTGTATCTTAGAAACGCGTAACGACATTATAAATGAGTGTGACGCAATATACTCATATTTTTACACAGTTACCAATTCGGTAACTATTCAGGTGCCCCCACCACAAGTGCGAACTTTCGAACCTCCGCTTTTCAGCAGTAATAGACTATAATCGACTTCACTGATGAGAAAATTTACAGAAATGGGCTAAAATATAAACGTTATACAGTTTTACCTGTGGAATACGCTCGTGGAGCACACTCGAAGGGATAACGATACTTGTAACTTGTATGTGCACGATAAGAAACGCCTGAGAGCCTTTTTTTCTCAAATGAGAGCAGATTTTTCTATAGATGGAGGAATTATCAGCACTGATCGTGCGAATATTAGATAACATCATCAAGAGTTACGTTTCTATAACAAAAGTGCAAAAGAAAGAAATGTCCTATTTCAAGATACAGCTACAGGAAAGTTGCAGGTGGTTTAACTTGTTAGCTCGAGCACAAATGAAGAAATTGGATCAAAATTTTAGTAGTGAAGATGTACCAGGGAGCATATATCAATAAATACGACGTACACCGCCTAGGCGAAAATAGTAAGATGCACAAGACCCGCGGAATGAAACGGACTACCCTATTAGTAAAAAATTTGGGTTTAGGACAAACAATGTTAAGACAATAATAGTGATTGGTAAAAGGGGAAACAGCGATTAAAATCCAAACTGGAAATGACACACTATTAGAAGATGGGAAAGAATTCTTCTAACTTTCAAGCTCACGCAAAACGGCCAAGAAGAGAATGACAAAAGAAGCGAATTGGCGTGGGTGCTTCCGTAGACATGAAGTATTAATATGAATCTGAGGAAAAAGTTAATCAATGTGTGAGTGTGAAACACGGTACTGCCCCACGGAGTGGCCGCGCGGTTAGAGGCATAATGTCACTGATTGCGTGGCTCTTCCCGCCGGAGGTTCGAGTCCTCCATCGGGCATGGGTGTGTGTGTTGTTGTTAGCATAGGTTAGTTTAAGTAGTGTGTAAGACTAGGGACCGATGACCCTAGCAGTTTGGTTCCTTAGGAATTCATACACACGCACGAGCACGGTACTGTATCGAAGCTAAGCGTGGGTCATGGGAAATTCACTGAAACAGAAACACGAAAGTTTTCAAACGTTATGCTGTGGATGATTATTAAAATACTAAGTACGTTAAAATAAAACGAAATGAATTGGAATAAGAAGGTATAGGTGAAGGGAAATCTTATCCTAAAATGTGGATCATTGGATGTTGCCATTTCATCCTAGAATATGAGCTGCTAGAGGGAAGAGTGGAGAGGGAATGAGCTGCTAGAGGGAAGAGTGGAGAGGGAAAACTGCAGGGTCAAACAACGATTGAAACAAGCAAAACACATTATAGAGAATGCTACAGTAATATTCATCGTACGCAGAGACGAGAAAAGGTAATCAGAAACGAAAGATATGGGGGGCAACATCAAACGAATCTATGCAATAAGAACAGACAAAAGAATAACAGCAAGAAATTATGTTTTAATTGTCCCTAATGATTTCGTGTACTTCCTCGTTACAACACACAGAAATAACAGTTCTATGATACTAGGAAGGACTCTTGTAGCTACGAGTGATATTTTCTAGCTAACTGCCAAAGAAGCTAATTAATGTTCTATATGTAATTGTATTTTTTTTATATGTCAGTACTATAACCTTTCCACTTCGTACTTCACAAAGACACCAGTATATCGTCATCCAGAAATTTGCGGTCATCTCCGTCATAGTTACATTTTTCCTCAGTACTACTGACACAAATATTGTATTACAATTACTATTCCTGCCACACGATGATAGTATATCAACATCACACCAACCACAATTTTCTTGCTGCATGCTACGTTTACTTGGAGAGAGGATCAGTTTTGATTATAACTAGACTGCTGTTAGCGTCACTTGCCACATTGAAATATCGTTAAGAGTGATAGCAGGTAAATGGAGAGACACAAACGAACCACCTATAACACGCGATTAATTTTACGAACAACTAACTCAAATATTTAAGGAATTACGTTTCTGGTTATGCAGAACGGCTGTACTGTTTTCAGAAAATCACTGGACAAAATATCTTCGTGTGTTGCGACTAGTTACTCACTTTCTAAACGTGAATTTTAATTCATCCTTGCGACAAATACAGTATTCAATTTGGGTACGGCGCAGTCATATACTAGGTAAAGCTCGGCTGCATCATTTATAATGTCACAGATGATGTTTGACTGCACTGTTTGCGCTGTTAATAAGTTTCGAAAATTTTACATGTCTGCTATTCATGTTCTGCATGTTCCTGGACGGATTGCCGAATTAGCTGATAAAGATTCTTCGGTCATGTAAGCAGTCTAACATTTTTATTAACTGGGAACACAGATGTTACTGCTGCAGATACAAATCTGAACTCACATCAAACTAACATATGTCTTTCGAACTAGAAATCAGATCTAAGAAGAAGTTGTAAGTCGACATGAATATGACAATGTATACCTGAATAAAATGAAAAATGATCGATGTTGGCCACTTTTCTGACAGCAACATTACGTGAAATATCTAATCAGACTGTACGCCATAGTCCTCACGACTAAAGCCATTATAAACTTATTCTCGTGGGTTGTGTCTCAAGCGGTGCGAGTTTGACAGAACAGGCATAGGAAAATCATGCAAGAGTCTCCTCGAACGCAGCAATGTTTAGTTTAGTGGTGAGTGGCAGTTTAGCGCAGAGCCTGACACCCAACATATTTACATAAGGAGTCAGTACAGGAACTGTAGGCTTGTGTAAATCTCATTGACCCTCTCTCTTTCCCTCTCCTTTTTATCCCTCTTACTCTTGATGTAGAAACCTGAGTCGTAGTCTTTTCCAAAACAGAATTAACGCTCCTACTGCAGGCTTACGGAAGCAGAAGAATCAATGTATAAGTCACTACACTGGCAAAGTAATAAAATGGACAATTAGAGTTCTGTATGTCTATTGGGGTGACTGCGATGTTAAACAACAGTCACTGACTATAAACACTTATTTAGCAATTGGATAGAAATTTTACGTCAACATGCGGAGACTCATTTTATGCGAGTAAGAAGCAATGCTCTTCTATAAAACGTGACATGAGGTATAGAAATTATATACCAAGAAAAAGAAATGAAGAACTCATTTATTGTTGAATGGAATAAAGTATTTATTTATCTGAGGAAGTAACTGCAAATATTTTGAATCATTTTCCATTTTGATATTAATTGTTCATGACTGTTATGTTATCTGTTTCTCAATGACCATACATAAACAATACCTGAAATAATTATCAACAGCTTTTTTCCGAAATAATGCAATGTGAATATTTAAAAAGTCAAAGTGACGAGTAATACGGCTACACAATAGTTTGTAGAAAGTTACATTACACAATTCGTACAGAACCAAACTCTAAGGAATTATCCTGGGATTAACAACCAGTTAGGCATCAGAAAAAGTTTTATGCAGAAGTAGCAAATAATTCAGAGGACAGCTACGTACCAGAAACTGTAATTTATGTCAACATTGTGGACCTCGTTTTTCACTACGAAATGCGTAATACGCAACATAAATGCTGCAGCTTGTCATTTGTCATTTCCGAAAACTAATTTTCTGCCCCTCTTACACAGGTACAGGACCGAAAAAAAGTTATCAATGGTGCAGAGTGTTTATTAGTATGGATAGGTAGCTACAGTCGATTCGGTGGAACCAAATAAAACTTTCTTTCTCTTTCTAAGTGCAAGTAATCCCAGACAATAAGGAGCAGTATCTACGGTGCGTTTTAAATTACAAGTGAACCGACAAGCAAGTAACTGCTGACGACACTGGGATGTCTTCATGCGATCAGTAGAACAAGGCACCTAGTGATACTCTAAAAATGTCATTCACAGTTATAAACTCTTAAAAGCCTTACTAATAAGCACAACGTTGTGACTACATGATTTTGAACACATCCTTTTATCCTCATCCCTAACAGTAAGCCGTAAGGAATAAGAGTGTAAAATTGTCGAATTACAATTACGAATATATCTTCATCTTCAATGATATGGTCTGGAAGTAAGATTATGCCATATTATAATATTTTGCCGGTTCCTTAGGCCTTATTTACGACGGGTTGACAGTTAAAAATTATGTTTGCACTTCAAAGTGCGAAATTGTATTTTGCGTATTAAAATCTAATGGTATCACAACAACAGCATAAACTGCAACGTAGTAACAGTGAAGAAAACTTTCACGTTCACCTTTGTTTTTCCTTAGTGTTTCGGTGTCGCTTAGCGCTTATCACCTACAACAAATATTATATCAGTAAGCTACGTTCTATGAAATTATTCGTCGAAAGGTATTATTGCTTCTATTCTGGTGTAATTACTTTGCATTTTAGGGTAAATAATGTTGAAGACAGTATCTCTTATTCAGTAACAACAAGAATTTTTGTTAACACGTATGGATAATGGATGAAACTACCACTCCATCAGTTAGTTTGAGGAGGAAATGTTTCTATGCGTCCTTAATTGCCTGTGTGTTCTGTACCGCCCACTAGTTGATTGTCTTTTAGACTGTGTATAAGACATTTTTATTAATGCAAACTGAATATCCCAGAAGTTCGTGTGAAGCATATAAGCATAAACGCTAATGAGTCTAGTACGAGAATTTCTATACGATAACAACCATACAAGTGATAAAAAAAAAAAGGTTCAAATGGCTCTGAGCACTATGGGACTTAACTTCTGAGGTCATCAGTCCCCTAGGACTTAGAGCTACTTAAACCTGACTAACCTAGGGACATCACACACATCCATGCCCGAGGCAGGATTCGAACCTGCGACCGCAGCGGTCGTGCGGTTCCAAACTGTAGCGCCTAGAACCGATCGGTCACTCCGGCCGGCTGCAAGTGATCGTCCAATACAGACACACACGTAGGCTATGAATGCGATGAACCCGCGAACCTATACCCAGTTACTACAACTGGCGCAAATTAATAACGCGCTGGCTGCCAACCTTGAAGACGAATCTAAGTCTCGCATTATGTGCCACTGCGAAATAACATTAAGGCGTGGACGAAACACATAGAAACACACACAAAAAACGCACAACAAAACGTTACCTTGCTTAATACAGTTTAGGAAAACTGTTGGCATTCAAAACATCTTCCTGTCGAGTTGGAACGGATAAATACAGGTCCTTTATGGTTATACCATTCTTTCTATAAAACTGTGGCAAGTTCAGGTAACACTCAATGAAGTGGATAGCCGTCACGCACCGTCCTCTCCAACGTAGACCACAAAGGTTCAATAACACTGAGGTGTGGTGACGGTGGTGGCCACGGGAGATACGATAATTCATCCTCGTGCGATAATACATCCTCGCTCCATAATTCATCCTCGTGCCTACAAAACCGATCCTGGACGATGCGAGCTGTGTGAGCAGGGGCCCAGTTGCCTTGGAACACAACATCACGACTGTGGCACAAACATTGCATGATAAGATGGACCTTATCAGCCTTGTCAGAAATGGCACCTTGTACAGTACCCATCGGGTCTTCAGATACCAAATTTTGACTGCCTAAATCATCACGTGCACCCAGTCATGTTTCATTCTTAAACTCGTCCACAAGTTTGTGTGTCATTCGACCAAATAACTTTCTTCCATTGCTCCATAGTCCAAGACTTATGGGTTCCGCATCTCGATTTCCTGTTACGGGCTTCTGCGTCACTGATGTGTGGTGCTGGACATCCTGCTCGCTCTGAATTCCTACTCGCTCTGCAATTGCCAGCTGCGGAGCTCTCTTTGTGTTCTGGTGCTGAAAGGGTTCACGAATGTGACACTCAGTTCTGCAGTGAATGCCGAAGCTGTCGTCCTCTGATTTCTCCTCACAACCCTCTTCCATGATCGTCTGTCACGATCACTCAACAAACACTTCCATCCGCATTTGGATGACGTTTTCCCGCTTTCCGTATATGTCCATAAATCTTCGCTATGGTGCCCCTTGAGATATCGAACACTTGGGCTACGTTGGTTACTGAAGCACCCACCTTAAGAGCACCACCAATTTGCTAGTGTTGCTATCTCTGGATCACGGGGCCCCGGGTTCGATTCCCGGGTTGGAGATTTTCTCTATCCAGGGACTGGGTTTTTGTGTTGTCCTCACCATTTCATCACCATCATCATCATTCATGACAATGGTTAGATTGGACTGTGAGAAAATTGGATTGTGTAAAATTTGGGACTTTGTATGGGCGCTGATGACCGCGTATCATAATCATCATCATCACCAATTTACTCATATTCTAAGTCACTTAGCTCCGAAATAATGCACTAACAACTACACAGAACACTGCTCTGACGTCGAGCGACTATGCAAATAAGCATTTATCGCAGTTTTTCCGTATTTTTGTCCACCCTGTATCTCGATGAAACTTGAACTGTGCTGAGAAAGAACTGCTACAGTATACTACAGGAGGTAAATAAAAGAAATAAGCAGTGAGACCACCAGAGTGGGGGTTGTTTGGGGAAGGAGACCAGACAGCGAGGTCATCGGTCTCATCGGGTTAGGGAAGGATGGCGAAGGAAGTCGGCCCTGCCCTTTCAGAGAAACCATCCCGGCATTTGCCTGAAGTGATTTAGGGAAATCACGGAAAACCTAAATCAGGATGGCCGGACGCGGGATTGAACCGTCGTCCTCCCGAATGCGAGTCCAGTGTATAACCACTGCGCCACCTCGCTTGGTGGACCACCAGAAACGACCGTTTTATTCTAGGACAACACCTGCACTTACGTCACCCTGATTCATCATGGTCCACTGAACACTGCAGACGCCCGGACACGCGTCCTAACAGGTTATGTGATCGCCACCGGTTTCAACGCATGCTCCGCAATGTTCTGCCATGCTGCCCCAAGGTTGGTAAGGAGTTCTTGTGGTAGAGCGTACCATTCCTTCACCTTCCTCCAATGCTGGGTGGTCATTGGTTCAGGTGAACGAGCTGCAGTACGTCTCCGTAACACAGCCTACACCTGCTTGATGGGATTTAAGTAAGAGGCACGGGCAGGACAGTCAATTAGCCGAGTATCGCCACGTTTCAAGAGTTCCACCACCTAAGCTGTTCGATGTGGTCATGCATTGTCATCCGCAAAAATGTGAAGGCCGAAAGCAACCCGGAAATGACGCATACGGGGATGGAGTAAAGTGTCATAGTAACGTTGACCGGTGAATGTATCACATTCAAAGATTCGTAGGTTAGTACGACCATACAACATTATGCTCACGACACAGTAACATGTGACCACCAGAACGATTATGTTTGACAGTGTTCCTCAATATACTGCGTGTTCTCACTGCAAGCCAAATGTGGGTGCATACGTAAGCCCAGAAGGCCGATTCGTGGGATGCGAACGGAATTACTTTCGAAAGGCGTCGTGCCGTTGCACAACAGCCGATCACATTCCACTTCTGTTAAGTGTGGTTTCATCCGCGGATTAACAGCATCGAAGCACTCTCAATATAGTCCAGCTCCCGCACCAAGAGGTTTTGGTTCAAATGGCTCTGAGCACTATGGGACTTAACATCTGAGGTCATCAGTCCCCTCGAACTTAGAACTACTTAAACCTAACTAACCTAAGGACATCACACACAACCATGCCCGAGGCAGGATTCGAACCTGCGACCGTAGCGGTCGCGTGGTTCCAGACTGAAGCGCCTAGAACCGCTCGGCCACACGGGCCGGGCCAAATGGTTTTCAAAGAAAAAGAAGCACTCAGCGGTCGCCACTCCATAACTGATCCCGATGTTCAGGAGGTCGTTGTTAAGCAGCTCCTAGACGTGAACCGTAACTTTTTATATGGTGGTCTCGACAAATGACCTAAACAGTGAACAAATACTTCACCAGCCATGCTGACTACGTTCAGAAGTAATATGTACCAGTGTCTTAGTAACATTGTGTATCCGATTTCCTGTGTAAAACTTCTCGCGTACCATTCGTTATGCTGTGTTCGGTATCAGACTCGTAAATTGTTATGGATTAAGAGTTTTCGTTGATTGTTTTACTTTTCGTATAACAAAGCTCCAAATATAACAATTACTAATTACAAACTCTACAATAAAAACCACTTTGATACATCATATACCATTCACAGAACCATACTACCCGATCAAATGTAACCAGACATCCGTGTACAAAACAGAATTGACCACCAGGTGCTACCAGAAGCGGATCCGCCAGTATGAAAGGAGGCGAGGTATATTCAGTTGTCAATAAAGAAGCACAAACAGGAGAATGGATCTGTCAGGACAGCGCATTGACTTCGAACTTGGACTAACCATTGATTATCACATGAGCAACAAATACATTTGAGACCTTATGACGCTTCCAAAATTGTCCAAGTAGGCTGTTGGAGATGTGATTGTGAAGGAACAACCACGACTGGACCGAGACGATGCAGACCGCATGTACTGAAGGACAGGGACTATCGTTCAATGCGGAGAATGGCTGCGAAAAATCGCATGAAATCAGCGCAAGGAACCACTCATTATTTCGAAAGTGCCACGAGCAGTCATCCTAGCACAATGACTGTGCGTAGGAAGTTAAGAATGAGGTACAATGGCCCAGGAGCTTCACATAAACCATATATTTCAGTAGCCAATTCCGAGCGACGCTGGAGCAGGTGTAAAGAGCAATGCTAATAAACGGTGGAAGACTGGAAAAGAGATATTTGGGGTGATGAAACACTTTATACCCTGTGGCGTTCGGCGAATGTGTAGTACGGGAGATGTGGTGTTACGGCAAGGGAATGTTTCTCGTGGTTAGGGTTTGGTCCCTTTACTGTCCTTAATAAAACGTTAAATGAAGAAGGATGTGAACACAATGTACAATATCGCGTACTGCTTACTGCTGAGCAACACTTCGGAGACGATAACTGTTTCTGTTAGCATAGCAATGAAAACCAGCAGCGTGTTTCATATCGTGGGACCCTGAACTGATGCACAAGTTAGGAGGCAGTATCACTATGTTATGTAAGTCACACCAAAGTAGATTGGTATTGAATCTGCACAAGCTGTGTAACGCAGTTTTATAATGGCCCTGATATAAATCCTACGTGGGGTGAGTAGTTCAAATGGTTCAAATGGCTCTGAGCACTATGGGACTCAACATCTTAGGTCATAAGTCCCCTAGAACTTAGAACTACTTAAACCTAACTAACCTAAGGACATCACACACACCCATGCCCGAGGCAGGATTCGAACCTGCGACCGTAGCAGTCCTGCGGTTCCGGACTGCAGCGCCAGAACCGCTAGACCACCGCGGCCGGCGGGTGAGTAGTCTCTCAAATAATTTAATTAGTAAAAGTTCTCCTCCAAAAATGATGATGGGAAAGGAGTCTAGTTAGCGTAACTGTTTAACAGCTAAATTCTGTTCTAAACATTTAGAACTAGATTTATTGTTTCCTTTAAAGGGAACACAAAATTGACCATGAAATTGTGCAAGGAACAGCCATGTATGTTAACGTAAACCAAATATGAAACTAATCCTCACTTGAGACAGATGTTGGTAAGAAACTAGTACAAAAGACACTGTGTGGAATCTAGTGCGCCTCTCCACTACGAGAAAGGGGAGAAAAGAAAATAGGTGAATTGTATAATAATGGTAAAAAGTGGGTTATCGGATGTAATAACACGACATCAACTAAGGAGGCAAAATGATTCTACAGATGCCACCGCTGAGAAACCTCACTTCGAATTTTTGGTGGCTCAACAATCAACTGAAACCCTACCGGCCAGATGTGCCTATATTACCGGCAATACATCGAAGGTGGCGTGCTGATGACGGCTGCTACTCGTGGTCGGACGCTGCCTGGAGAGGGGTTGCGCCTTGGTCACGTATCGAAGCGCGAGCGCGACAAAAACTAAATGTTTTTCCTTCTGGCTGGACAAGTGAAACTGCTAATGAAATTACTCTGCAGTAAGGACGGGAAAGTAGGCAATCGTCTCTAGTGGCGGGCAGGAACCTACTCCTCACCGCACAGCTTGTGCCCGAACTGGGTCATTCGTTGCCGATAAACAAAGCTTTCGCAAATAATTTCCTTAAAACAATTTCGTTTAGACTCCCACTACCGTACTCCATCAACCTACACGCTAATACCATTCCTTACTGCCAATTCCCAACTGTGACTGCAAACGTATGTTGACGTTAAAAAAATGTTCAAATGTGTGTGAAATCTTATGGGACTTAACTGCTAAGGTCATCAGTCCCTAAACTTACACACTACTTAACCTAAATTGTCCTAAGGACATACACACACACCCATGCCCGAGGGAGAACTCGAACCTCCGCCGGGACCAGCCGCACAGTCCATGACTGCAGCGCCCTAGACCGCTCGGCTAATCCCACGCGGCACTGACGTAACAGTCAGGTGGCCTATCACAGTCTCCACCAGCACTTTGCGCGGGAAGCTTTGTACTTGTGGGTGCCAACGGAATATGATAACCGGGGTGGAACGTGTCGTACCTTTCTGTTGGCTATCTTGTGGAGCTCAGCGACCATTTCTCCGAAACATCCCAAACAATAGCAGAACTGTGGCGCCGAGATGGCGACTTCCTACCCAGAACGTGAGGCTTCCGAGAGAGAACTGTCCCCAGCCATTGTAAAACTAGCGACCGTCCGTCGTTCTGGCCCCTGAGGCCCGACATCAAAAGAGAAAGCCGTCAGCCATGGGTCAGGACTACGCCCGCGGTCGCCAGTGACCATACGTCCCCCCCCCCCCCCCCCCCCACCTCCTGGTACTGTGAGTGATTAGCCTTCTTACAGCCTAAAAGTTCCCACTCACGAACAGGATTACAATATGCATGCATCCTACTGCTTATCATGTAGATGCGGTACATAGCATCCGATTATCTATTCTGCATGACAGTATATACAGTAGCGAAATGCCATTGATTTGCATGTATGCAAATTCAGATTTTAAAAATACAGGATAGGATGGTTTGATGGCGCTTAAGTATATGAAGGTGCCAGATGGCCTGTTGTCTTGCAAACAGTGCACCCCGCCATAAAGCAGCATTTGTTAGCGAGTGGCTTGTGGACAGTATCATTCATTAAATGGACTGGCCTACATAGAGTTCCGACCTGAGCCCAATAAACACCTTCGGGATAAGTTAGAGTATCGACTTCGCTCCAGACCGCAGCATTCAACATCACTACCTTTTATGATACTGACCCTTTAGGAAGAATGGGCCGCAGTTTCTCCATAGATATTCAGACGCCTCGATGAAAAACTCCCCACTGTGTCCATGCCATTATGAGGGGCAGGGTGGACCGACATCATATTAATGTCCACTAATAGGCGACCAGATACTGACCAGATAATGTATATCACTTTATTATTAACTTCACTTGCTGCTCTCAGGAGCTCAAAGTATTTTCTTCTGACGCTCTATTTGGAGACGTGGTGCATGTGTGCTCTGCTACTGCACTGTTACATTCAGAATTATTGACGATGCCCCATTTGTATTGAGAGGCACCCACATGCCTTGCTCATACTGTGGCATCAAGCAGTCAGGCCTGCAAGATGAGTGGTCTGCCAAGCGAGTGGATTCATTCTTAATTTATCGAGTAACATGAACTCTCGTACTCACAATTTAAGTTACAAGTTATCCTCCTATATGATTAATACGCAACGGAAACACGCATCTGACTATCAGTAATTTACAGAACTCTGACTGTACACTACGCACTGGCAATACCACATTTTCTTTTTGTCTTTTATTTAACGGCTTTTGTCAACACGTGGCCACCGCACTGGATATGAATGGCGCACACATTATAAATTCGGGACATTATGACAACATACAATTCGAAGGAAAAATCCACCAATCTTTTTCTTTTCACTATCTTATTTATTCCGATAAATTCTCTAACCTAAACACACAAATTCTACAACCTACAACAATAACACATGAGATATTCCGCCCAGTGGGCATGGCTTCACAATGGTGAATCTCTATATTATGGTCTCGTAATTATTTTAACGCTACTGTGAACTTTCTGGATAGGATGGTGGATCTTTTATTATACCTCACACTTCGACTCTCACAATCACCACCACGAAACTTTCCTCCAGACCGAGCGGTACCGAAGGAACAAGCATAACCCACTAATCTTTTGAAACTACCTCGCTACTCTCCCATGCAAACCACACATACCCAAATTACATGACATACACCACACTACAACATGAAATACTACACAGAGAATGGTCACAACATTATCACTTTCAGCTTTCCCACTTCAATTAATATTTATCCCAGTTCCACACGACACTGCCCCACTTCGTAATTCTACTTTCCTACTGTGAACTCTGGAGATATATGCACGTCTTCCTGTGCAATGCAAGCCAAGTGGCGTTGCTGGATAGACGGCTGACTCACCTTGATTCTCTCTCAGAGTTTAAATCTAACGTCACACGGAATCATATCATGCAAAGTAATATTAAGAACATCACACACGCGAGTCCTCAACTGATACCATGGACGAGTACTTCTCTTTATCCTTTGTCTCATACACAGATTGAGACTCACACAGTACTCACCACGTGGAAGTACTCGTCTCTAATTTCAAGTCCTGCACACGCCATTTCTTAAATATTTCAACTTATGGTACACACGCTATTTCTTAAATATTTCAACTTATTGTACGCACGCTAGTAATTCAGCTTAACTTAAGCACACGGAAGTATTTCAATTCATTGCTACACGTGGTTTCATTGTGACCGTTGGTCACTTCCGAAGATTACCACAATCCCTTTAATATTACCTGCCTGACATTTAATTCTCCCCACAAAAGTTCCTGAAATAGAGAAATTATTATTTCAAACTACTCTTAAATATTCCACATGCATACCATGTCTCCACTCTTTCGTCATTACGGAGCACAACTAAAACAGGTCTTAACAGCACAAGATCCAGCGGCAGGGTGCTGAAACATGGCCGTTCTCGAGGTCCTCTCCCATCTCTGTCGAGGTGGGGGAAGCACCTTGCTATCGTATTGGTCAGCCACATTTCAGGCGCTCAAAGCTCTGGTAAATTTCATCTCTTTGGTCCGACCAAAGGTGGCCAAAGGATCGTCTCAAAGATGATCATATATTCACATTCACTATCTGCGGTTAGCAGACGACCATACATTCATTCATTTCACAGATCTCACCAAACTGGATGTAGGGATTTACTTTGTGGGAGTGCACATGTGATCAATTAAACAAATAAATTGTCATTCTTTCCCACACTGGTATCCGGCTTCGCTGTATTAATTGAAATTGAGTTATTTTACAAAAAAAAATGTATTGATCTGACAAAAATAATGAAGTATGTTGTACCTATTTTCAATGTCGGGCGGTACTGTACCCTTTCAGTATATTGTAGTCCTAGTTCTGGCGCGATATGTACGGCTCCGCTCCCCTTTAGGCAGCACCAATTTTTTCTGGCTAGCAAAAGGACTGACGCTGGTGTAGTTGGAACCTCGGAGCCAAAACGACGGAAATATTTGTGCCAGTTTTTTCTCTCCTTCCTCTCCAGGAGAAAAGGTTGACGGTGCAACAAAACATCATGTTGCCGCAAAGGTCTTCAGGACTTTAGGCGGCTGTATACACTCCTGGAAATTGAAATAAGAACACCGTGAATTCATTGTCCCAGGAAGGGGAAACTTTATTGACACATTCCTGGGGTCAGATACATCACATGATCACACTGACAGAACCACAGGCACATAGACACAGGCAACAGAGCATGCACAATGTCGGCACTAGTACAGTGTATATCCACCTTTCGCAGCAATGCAGGCTGCTATTCTCCCATGGAGACGATCGTAGAGATGCTGGATGTAGTCCTGTGGAACGGCTTGCCATGCCATTTTCACCTGGCGCCTCAGTTGGACCAGCGTTCGTGCTGGACGTGCAGACCGCGTGAGACGACGCTTCATCCAGTCCCAAACATGCTCAATGGGGGACAGATCCGGAGATCTTGCTGGCCAGGGTAGTTGACTTACACCTTCTAGAGCACGTTGGGTGGCACGGGATACATGCGGACGTGCATTGTCCTGTTGGAACAGCAAGTTCCCTTGCCGGTCTAGGAATGGTAGAACGATGGGTTCGACGACGGTTTGGATGTACCGTGCACTATTCAGTGTCCCCTCGACGATCACCAGTGGTGTACGGCCAGTCGGCCAGTGTAGGAGATCGCTCCCCACACCATGATGCCGGGTGTTGGCACTGTGTGCCTCGGTCGTATGCAGTCCTGGTTGTGGCGCTCACCTGCACGACGCCAAACACGCATACGACCATCATTGGCACCAAGGCAGAAGCGACTCTCATCGCTGAAGACGACACGTCTCAATTCGTCCCTCCATTCACGCCTGTCGCGACATCACTGGAGGCGGGCTGCACGATGTTGGGGCGTGAGCGGAAGACGGCCTAACGGTGTGCGGGACCGTAGCCCAGCTTCATGGAGACGGTTGCGAATGGTCCTCGCCGATACCCCAGGAGCAACAGTGTCCCTAATTTGCTGGGAAGTGGCGGTGCGGTCCCCTACGGCATTGCGTAGGATCCTACGGTCTTGGCGTGCATCCGTGCGTCGCTGCGGTCCGGTCCCAGGTCGACGGGCACGTGCACCTTCCGCCGACCACTGGCGACAACATCGATGTACTGTGGAGACCTCACGCCCCACGTGTTGAGCAATTCGGCGGTACGTCCACCCGGCCTCCCGCATGCCCACTATACGCCCTCGCTCAAAGTCCGTCAACTGCACATACGGTTCACGTCCACGCTGTCGCGGCATGCTACCAGTGTTAAAGACTGCGATGGAGCTCCGTATGCCACGGCAAACTGGCTGACACTGACGGCGGCGGTGCACAAATGCTGCTCAGCTAGCGCCATTCGACGGCCAACACCGCGGTTCCTGGTGTGTCCGCTGTGCCGTGCTTGTGATCATTGCTTGTACAGCCCTCTCGCAGTGTCAGGAGCAAGTATGGTGGGTCTGACACACCGGTGTCAATGTGTTCTTTTTTCCATTTCCAGGAGTGTATTATGGACTGAAAGTGTTCTTGAGAGTATGGTGGAATGAAGTTCGTTCCATTTTATAATTATGGCCTGTTGTCGCTTCAGGTGTGGCAGAGTTAAGCTGCTGGTGTAGACTTCGGCCCTCCTTGTAGACTGCGCATAGACTCAGTGAGATGTACAGGCACATGTCTTTCTCATTTGCCGGTCTGCCTGCTCCTGTACCATACTGGAGCAAGACACGGCACAGGAACAGCCACAAGCGTGCATTATATAGTGTTTGATGATGTGAAAGGTCCTCCTTACTGCCGTCTGTGAGAGCGTCTGTGGTTTCTCCTCGCGACTTCCTTTGAGTGTTTCTTATTTCATTTTCGACTTGTGTATATCTTTGCCGACATGTGTGGATAGGAGCGCACAGTTAGTCACGGATGGCGGCTTTTCTGTGGAATGGCGACCCTCGACGGCTCGTCCGCGGCTCCTCCAGTGGAGTCTGGACTGGAGAAGAGCGGCTCCAGTGTCAGCGCGCTGGAACGCGGGCCCCCGGAAGGCGGCAGTCGCGGCGGCCACTTCACGTGCCTCCGCTGATCCCGGCCTCTCAAAGCAAGGCGCCCCATCCGCAGTTACGCTACGTCATGTGACACCGCGTGCCACTCTGTCTGTCACCGGGCAACCGCTGTCCTGTGTTGCACTGCAGACTATAAAACGATTTACATAATTAATTTTTCACCTTGCACAGAGTGTGCGGTGTTTGAAGCTTCCTTACGAATTTAAATTGGTTGCCAGACATGGGCTCGAATCCAGACCCTCACTTCTCACAGGTAATGTTTTCACCAATGTCTTTTTTCATTGGTGTATCCAAAAGAAATGAACTTCCGTAGGAAAAACAAATTTAAAATAAATTGTCTTCTTAAGTGAAGGGAATAATTTTCCTCCTTCTGAAGTAACTTGTTGTCTCAATGCTATAAGATATTCTTCATATGCAGGTTAAAGCAGAACTGAATAAAAACCAAATATAAGTTAATTAACTAATTACAGCAATAGAAGTAAGGCAATTTTTACGATAATTTGTAAATTTGCACCTAAACATCATTAATTTCATCAGTGTGGGCCCCATACCCTCAATAAATTTGGAAAAGGACATTATTCCACCAGGCTGTGCCTTAAATTATTTTATTACCACTCCTAGTTTCGGATTCAGCCATTTTCAAGTGTATCGACAGGAACAGATGATGCTACATCGTCCTCGTTCCGTCAAAAAGATTTCCCATTAAGTCACGCACATGCCAGTTACATGAAGAATAGTTTATAGCGTTATTTATAATGAATATTAGAACATTGTATGTATTGTATTGTATGCTAACCGGGGACCTAGAAACGACGGAGAGGCTCCGTCCCCGCCGCAGCCACAGTGGTCCACAACCCCACGACGACTACCGCAGCCCACTTCACCCCTCCGCCACCCCACACCGAACCCAGGGTTATTGTGCGGTTTGGTCCCCGATGGACCCCCAGGGAACGTCTCACACCATACGAGTGTAACCCATATGTTTGCGTGGTAGAGTAATGGTGGTGTACGCGTACGTGGAGAATTTGTTTGCGCAGCAATCGCCGACATAGTGTAACTGAGGCGGAATAAGGGGAACCATCCCGCATTCGCCGAGGCAGATGGAAAACCACCCAAAAACCATCCACAGACTGGCCGGTTCCGCCGGGCGGATTCGTGCCGGGGACAAGGCGCTCCTTCCCGCTCGGAAAGCCGTGTGTTAGACCGCACGGCGAACCGGGCGGGCTATATTAGAAGATGATAACCGCTGACGACCGTGCTGTGCACAAATGTGCATTCCATGTGATTTTCTGACGAACAAAGGACGATCTATGCACATCTGTTACTGCAGACGTACTTGAGAATGGGCAACGCCCGAAACCAGTAGTGCGAATAAAATACTTAAAACGCAACCTGGTGGAATAATAAAGCATTAAACTGTATACTTACGCACATTGTTGATGCTTCTGAACTGCAAGCCTATGCATTGCAAAGATTCCAGCACCAAGTTATCCTATGTCTTCACCCAGAAACACTTTCTAGCAAGTTACCAAATTCTGTCAGGTGCTTGCTTTTTTTTAAATTGTTTGTAGAGCTCTGCCACAATACAGAATATATATTCTTTAAAGCTGTCCATACTTATTTTATGAATGACAAAATTAACCAAATTTCCCAGCCACGTAGTTTCGTTACATTTTCATTTTGTATCAAAAAGTACGTTACATCCGCTAAAATTTGTTCGTCCGTAGTGATGAATCTACCGCTATTTCGTCTTAGAAACGCTACCTGCTTTTTTATTCGGATCCGTTTGTCATTGTAGCCTTTGCAGGTATCTATCGACCACAGTACTGTTGCACCTGGTAGTGACGGCGTTTCGGTCGGCTTTTGGTGAGTTTTCATCGTGATGTTTCACGAGGACATGGTGATCAACCTGATAGTAAATGCACAAGTGTTCTGAAACCATTCACAGTTCGATGCGTCTTCCTCAATCATCAGTGTGTTCTTCCACTGTAATGTCACCACATGTTTCCGATAACGACCACAGAGGCCACTTGCAATTATATATCGTGTTCGAGTAGTAAATATATTGGTTGCCGTCTCAGCAAATCCATATATCTGAGACACGTATAAGTCAGTCAACCCTATAATATTCATGCACTCGTTTGTTGCTACAATGCTTTTAACATCACAGACGGTGCTATACACGCACGACCTCATATTCCTTTCTCAAAGTCAGACGCTGTAAGTCATTTCTTCGAAATTTCGTTCCCTCCAGGAGTCTTCGTGCAACAAGGAAAGCGCGAGAACTTCCATAAGGTCAGGAAAATCTGGGACAGATGCGGAAAAAATTGAAGCTGCAAAGATGGGGCTTAACTTGTGCTTATATAGCTCGGTTACTATGCCAACCACCTGCGAAAAGCACGGTTCCTGGTTCGAGTCTCGGCCTGATACGCAGTTATAATCTGTCATAAAGTTTCAAAAGCAGTCAATAATTGCTGATTATTCTTCTATGTACATGAGAACTTGCAACAATTGTCCGTTCTGTGCAAGTCCTCCGAGACGCCACGTGGAATTTACACAAATTAAAGGAGGAAATCACTCAAAATATTTCTAAAACATTCCATTTTCGTATGACTTGATGTTTAGCTACTTTCCACATCACCACCATGGAGAACTAATAATGTCGTGAATCTGCCCACAACTTCTTTACTCCGCTGTCATACAAGTGGTTCTTTCCAAAAAACGCATTAATATTGTCTCGATAACTTTTGCGACTCCTGCAGAAGATTTATAACGAAATATTTTGTCAACTTCGGAAAGAAATGACAGTTTCTATGGACCAGATCTTAACTGTAATGTAGATACGCCTCAACTCCGCAGCGGCAACACACGTGTTCCACGCACAGTGTTTGATCTTGTTTTTCCCTATGGTAAACAAATTCCCAGTGATAGCGTTCCCTGACGTTTGTTTTGAACACCTCGAAGCCGTTTCTGAAAGCTCTAGCAGTGGTCACTTATATTGACGGTTTTATCTAAACGCGAAGAGATCCTCTTTTGTCCCTCCCTAACGCCCCCTTACCTCTTACTCCACCACACTTCAGCTGAAAGTTTGAAAATCTTCACTAAAGTATATATCGCTTGTTCCTACATGCATGGAGCGCTATACAAATTTAATCGCTCAACAGTTATCCCGTAAAGGCGTTTAAGGATTCATAATCTAGACTTCTCGAGTATAGCGGCGCTCGCAACTAATGTGTTCAAAAAATGTTCAAATGTGTGTGAAATCTTATGGGACTTAACTGCTAAGGTCATCAGTCCCTAAGCTTACACACTACTTAAGCTAAATTATCCTAAGGACAAACACTCACACGAATGCCCGAGGGAGGACTCGAACCTCCGCCGGGACCAGCCGCGCAGTCCATGACTGCAGCGCCAAAGACCGCTCGGCTAATCCCGCGCGGCGCTCGCAACTAATGTGAGGGTGATATCACTTGAGTAGAAAATTTTCAGTCACTAAAGGAAACGTCAGAATCGAAGATGTGGAGTAGTTCTTATTGTATTGCATCTGTATTCGCCAGAAGTGAGCTGCAGTGATCCAAATTTTATGGTTTCCATTGTTACTCGAAATCGCTAAAGGCAAATGGCTGGATGGTTCCCTTGTCCGTTGGTTAAGCCACGTCGTGCTTCTCTGCTATAACCTTATCGTTGATGGGGCTAAAATCGTAACCTTACTTTTATTTTTCTATCGTTACTTTCAGAATAACGTGTATAGACCCTGCACATTATGGCATATAATTGAAAATTCACATTACGTCACACAGAAGGATATTGAAACCACTGTTATTGTTTTATATGGCAATTGCTTTACAAATACGTGATTTTGTCTCATTGTTTGTAGTACACATGACAGTACTGTTAAATATTTTATTGAGTAGTGTACTTTTGAGATATACAAGCCGAAAAACGGAAATAACTACAAACAGTGAGCGACTGATAAACGCTTTCGTATTTGCAACATTGTGACGTGTAGAAATGCCACACCGAAGTTAATATTTAGCTTCGGAAACGAGAAACAGGAAGGGTACTCCACAATGTTTTCTTGTTATTCTCGAGTAGTTGGTCTTCGGCTGACTCATTCTAAATTTTTAATGAACTGTCAACTTTGGATCTTCATCATGTGGAACGATGTTACAGATAAGTCTACTGTTATGTTAAGGTTGTAATATTCGTTAAGTGAGTGTAGGAAATTACGAAATGAAAAGAGCTGATATGAAGTCTTTGAAACCAGCTGCAAGTTGCGCTTTGTATTTTTTATTTACCGGTTTCGCTCTTCAAATGAAGAAGAGCATCATCAGAATATACACTGTAGATGATATAAATTGAAATAAAAAGATACAAATTGAGATAATACGGAAAACTTGCATTGATGCTCGTAAAGTACATATTTTGTTTCTAGTACGGTGACTTACATTCAAAGATGTTTGACAGCGTTGAAGACTATGTTTAAAGTTGGCTGACAACTCTAAAGATTAAACTGGCTTTGTGCAACTTAAACGTACGTTATCTTTCTGGATATGGAATTCGTACTTCACGCAACGTCAATGTTAGTTTTCCTTATTACCTCAATTTGTATCTTTTACAGCGTAGATTTCAATTATATTCTTGTTCATTTGAAGAGCGAAACTGGTAAATCAGAATTACTTGTGGCTGTTTTTAAAAACTTAGTTTTAACCGTCTCTCCCCCTGCATGCAATGCCTGCTCTTGCTACAGTTGATCTGGTTTAATCTGATATCAGAACATTGCCTACTAGTTTCCAACAACGAGAGGACCGCTGTACCTGTAAAAAAACATTAGCAACAGCATCCATGTGGTTCCGCAAAGTGCCACAGAATTCATTTCCAGATTTTAATGCACAATCGGACCATCAGCTTCTGTAGACCATATTTTCTTTACCTCTTACGAAATACTGATAACAGAAATTGCTTCATTCTTCGTCACTCGTCCTGTTATCTCTTATAAATTAGCAATAACTTTGAAAGCCTTCCACTTCATGTCAGTTTAAACATGGTTTTGCTCTGAAGATACTGAATGAGATCCTTGATAACACAATTTGACTGAATTATAAATACTTCGTAGATGGGATATACTTTTGTAAGCGCAATGAAGGGGTGTAATATGAAGTAATTCTGAAAAACTTAGCTCTGAGTTTCGATTGATAATCATACACAAAGAAGATTCATCGTATAATAAGGCGTGCCTTCTAGGCTCCACTAGTGTAGGACAAAAGTACTATGAGATGGTGTAATGGAGAAAATGATGTCCCATGACGTCTCTCAAAACGCGTGTCTCGTAATACTCTATCACGAATCCTATAGTGCAGAAAAAATCTTACGTAACACAAAACATGGACTCTGCATAATTAAATACCGTTGCTTATGAGCAGGATGGAATATAAACGAATGGAGCACAGCTTCATGTAGCAGTTTTACTCTGAAAATACTGCAAAAGCAGTTGAGTGAATAATAAATTTCACCAATGCCAAAAGTACTATGAAAGTAATTATCAAACAGAGAAAGTAAAGCGTGAATTATCCTTTATGGGTGGTTACATGGTATCAGTTTTAACATGTTAAACATGCCAGATGTATACCTTGAGACAAAAGAAAGTTTAAAAAAAGCCTGAAGTTACCGATCGTGATTTTACAAGTGAAAGAGAGTTATCATTAGTCACTTGCAACTACTACTGGCTAGCACCAGCTCTGATAAAATCGCGTGGCTACAAAACTACTAATTTACCCACTGCGATTAGAAGAATAATGGAACACGAGAAACAAGTTCGATTGTTCATAGCTTGAAGCAAATGCACATTTCAGCAACGTAAATTAATGTAATAATGCACTAAGCAAGGTGCGACCTCACCAAATTGTTTGTAGTAGAAGGTAGAATGCGCCCATCTCGAACATACAAGCGTCTAAAAACAGCGACGGTGGCAGCAAATGTAGGATCCATTTTCAAAACGGTAAAGGTAAAAAGCAAAAATTTCGCTTTACTCGTCAAACCATACCGTCTAGTAACCGAAATTTGTCAGTTCATATGATTCAAAAGGCTCTGAGTACTATGGCACTTAACTTCTGAGGTCATCAGTCCCATAGAAGTTAGAACTACTTAAACCTAAGGACATCACGCACATCCATGCCCGAGGCAGGATTCGAAACTGCGGCCGTAGCGGTCGCGAGGTTCCAGACTGTAGCCCCTAGAACCGCTCGGCCACGCCGGCCGGCAAATTAGTCAGTCTGTTACTTGACCCGCTGCTAGAAGTCAAAGCCCTCTGCGAGCGACCTAGACATCAGTGGGCATAACGTCGCACAGACGCACTGCACTAGCAGTCGGAACTCAGTGGAACTGAGACCCTCTGGAATAAGTGGATTAAATAGTGCCGCTGGGTTGCACGTGGTATGAGACACCCGCCGCGCGGAAGCGGCCGTGATTCAACTGCCACCAATTTAACGACTTTTTTGATGCTAATTAGATAAGGGTACAGTAGTTACTCGTATTTTTGCTGTCTTAGTTAAATCACCTGTACGTACACCGACACAATCTCGGGTACTTAAGAGAGACAGAGAGGTATGTCTGTCGTCCCGTAAGCGATGGAGCATCTGGACAGTTGGGGAGGAAAACAGCGGCTGACACTATGATGTTCTCATCCCCGGCACTGGACTAAAATGATCTACGGAAACTCAGAAAACTTAAATCTGGATTGCCGTAAGGCTTTGAACCTCACTTCTCTCGACCAAGAGTCTACAACAACGAGACAACGCTGCCGGTGGCAGATTAGAGGTAAACGGAAGGAGTCAAAGGAGACCAGGGGGATCGACACAGGGACGGAGAAAATTAAGAAGAAAGGAGCGGAGCGAGGGAGAAAGGCCAGCCGGCGCTTTGTGTACACAGATGGGCGCTGATTGACGTGTTGATCACTCTGGGAGCGCTTCACTAAAACGCACTTCATGCTCGCGTAATGGAGCACTTCTGGTTAGGGGGAGGGGGAGGGGGGGCCCGCACGTTCTATGGCCTGCTGTCCGACACGTGCGCGGCAGTGGTTTTGGATGCTCTTCTCGGAACTCTGCCACTATTTCCGTCTGAAGTTTCGCGGCGTTTATTAGCTCCTCGTTCCCCTACCCATCTGTGTCCCAAACTTAAACGATATGCTGCCACCTCTCAATTAAACATACAGGTGTACATTTAATTTCCTAACAAATACCCCTAAGAACGACGTAGAATAATCCACACTTCGGAATCATACACTCAAACTAGCTTTTTAAAGTGAATAATGTATACTGTTTCGTCAACATCAAAGTCGTTACAGCTAGTTATCTCCGGGGTGATATAGAGAATTGACTGTGCAACACTGATTATGATCCACTAACAAGGGAAAGTCCACATCACACCCTCCTCAGATTTAGTGGTAAGAGGGCTCAGAGGACAAAAAAATGGCTCTGAGCACTATGGGACTTAACATCTGAGGTCATCAGTCCCTTAGAACTTAGAACTACTTAAACCTAACTAACGTAAGGACATCACACACATCCATGCCCGAGGCAGGATTTGAACCTGCGACCGTAGCTGT
The DNA here is from genome assembly GCF_023864345.2 of Schistocerca serialis cubense. Classification (NCBI taxonomy): domain Eukaryota; kingdom Metazoa; phylum Arthropoda; class Insecta; order Orthoptera; family Acrididae; genus Schistocerca; species Schistocerca serialis. Next base: position 724,184,710 of record NC_064641.1, read on the forward strand.
CGCCTAGAACCGCTCGGCCACACGACCGGCGCTCAGAGCACAGCCTGTCAAAAATTGAACACAGATAAAACATGAAAACAAGAAGGAGGCATACTGAACTATGAAAAAAAAAGCAAAATAAAAACAGCGAACGGTCCAAGAACAAGAAGTGCAGCATAGAAGATACTCGAACATAAATCGCAACTTAGGTAAGCGGTTATAGCGTTAGAATGCCAAGCGGTCGAGCCATGTACAAACCTTGCCAATCTTTTTCTCCGCTATTCGGTTTATTCAAATTTGTGTCTGTGACGTTGTGTAACATCCGTTTGCAACAGCTAGGTGGAAGGTAGGGACCTATAATGACAGCTGATTCTGCACGATTACTCTATTAACAGCCAAAAGGAAGTGGCTTTCGAACGACAACTGGAAACGTTTGATGAGAAGGCGACGAGTCAGCCGAATCCTCGACTGGAAAATACGTCTGGTGTGTTATACACGGCATTAGTAACAGTACGAGTGCCATATGATCTCTTATCGACGCGCCTAATTTGTATGCCTGGTGAGTGAGTAAGATATGCCTCCTTGCCAGATACAGGTATTCGTATGAATGTGAATCTGATCACTCCAAAAGGAATGATGAAAACATAATAGTTTGTCACACAAGCTGCAACAAATGAACGCAACAGTTTCACAATCACACAGTTTCTCTGGGCTCTTTCAAAACATGTTTTTAATGTTCCGTTTTGGAAGTTTTGACTCTTCAATTCCTTCGTTGTAACATAGTTCACACCCGTTTATTTGTTGTTTTCATTTCTGTGAGACGTCTATGTGGTATGTCGCCTGCTCTCAGTATTCATCACATTTACTTTAGACGGTAAATTTTCTTACAACATGACTCATATTCTATAACCAACGTACCGTATGACAGCACCAAGACTACAGAACGAGAACAAACATTTCAATGACCGAACGGACAGATCATAATGTGAAAAAAATAATTAAATGACACGAGGGAGTTTTGAACTGACGTCCCACTGTCCTCCATTTCAACTATCGATGTACGAAGATTATTAGGTAGGTGGTCATAATGTCCTGGCTGATAAGTGCACTTACATAAGCTTACACACACACACACACACACACTTGCTGAAGTTAACTGTATATTTCATCACACAGAACATTATTTGGTAGAGTAATTCAATCACATTATGTAGTTTCATTACTATGTAATACGTATGTCACAGTACGCCCTCCGCCATAGTATTATATGAATGATTGTGTATTAATTAATGACACATTGCCATGAAACATTTTACGTCTCTGAGAACCAACGGCGTTCTCAGACCAAGGGGAGGTTCACAATTCAAGCTCACTATCGTTTATATGAATTCAATGATTTTCGTTGACAATTTCATGTACCCAAATAAGACGATTTTTATCTTCTTACTCGTCGCAGGTCCAGTTCTTCTGTTTCGCTTGTTCATCACAACTGTTCTGAATAAATACTTCCGATAGCATTAAATTTATGTATGGAGAAATCTAACAAAAATTTTCTGAAATATTTACTTGTCAAGTACTATTGCTGTGTTGGGATATCTAACCGAACGTCTTACCATGTTGTTCTTTTTTATGTTTGTCATACTTCAGAGAATTTTTTCTTTAAGTTTTAGTTATAAATGTGACATAAAGTTGAATGTCAGGGTAATATTGGCATCCACTTGTCCTTCACACGGCACTTGCTTTGCTAGATGGTATCAATTGTCACTGTTCGGAATATCATTAAATATTATCATCCTCCTACAAGGTTTCATAAAACTTTCCTGTCAATCTCAAAATACTATACACATAACATGTACTAGTATTCGGTTAAAAGTGATTTCTTAGCCACAGTAACGGTGGTCGAAGCTGTTGCTGTTGTGGTCTTCAGTCTAGATACTGGCTTGAGGCAGCTCTCCATCCTACTCTATCCTGTGTAAGCGTCTTCATCTCCCAGTACCTACATCAACCTATATATTTCCGAATCTGCTTAGTGTATTCATCTCTTGGTCTTCCTCTACGATTTTTACCCTCCACGCTGCCCTCCAATACTAAATTGTTGATCCCTTGATGCCTTAGAACACGTCCTACCAACCGATCCCTTCTTCTAGTTAAAGCGTGCCACAAATTTCTCTTCTACCTAATTCTATTCAATACTTCTTCGTAAGTTGTGTGATCTATCCATCTAATCTTCAGCATTCTTCTGTAGCACCACATTTCGAAAGCTTCTACTCTTTTCTTATCCAAACTATTTATCGTCCATGTTTTAGTTCCATATATGGCCACACTCCATACAAATACTTTCAGAAACGACTTCCTGACACTTAAAACAATACTCGATGTTAACAAATTTCTCTTCTTCAGAAACGCTGTCCTTGCCATTGCCAGTCTACATTTTACATCCTCTCAATTTCGACCATCAGCAGTTATTTTGCTTCCCAAATAGCAAAACTCAATTACTACTTTAAGCGTCTCATTTCCTCATCTAACTCCCTCAGCATTACCCGATTTAATTCGACTACATCCCATTATCCTCGCTTTTGTTGAAGTTCGTCTTATATCCATTACTCCAGTTATCACAGACATCTTCAACCTGTCTCTTGTCAGTAGTACATATCCTACTGAGTGGAAGCAAAGCTTAATTCAACCTATACCCAAGACTGACAACCCTAAGTCGCCAGGTGACTACAGGCCGATCAGCATACTTCCTGCAATATCTAAAGCCCTAGAACACATCGTCCATGAACAGCTGACGGATTACCTCAAAACTCATAACATCCACGACAAATATCAGTCAGGCTTTCGAAAGCGCCATAGTACAGCAACTGCATTAATCAAAGTAACTGATGACATTAAACATGCTATGGACAGACGTGAAGCTACCATCCTAACACTGCTTGACTTTAGCAAGGCTTTTGATACAGTTGACTTTGATATATTACTAATTAAAATGAAGCAGCTGAATCTCTCAAACAGCGCAATACACTGGTTTGACAGCTACCTCAAAAACAGAAGTCAACAAGTCATTTGTGGGTCGGAAAAGTCATCATGGAAAAACGTGAGCTCTGGAGTTCCCCAAGGCTCCGTCCTTGGTCCATTACTCTTCTCACTGTACATTAATGATATTTCTTCAGTGATTCACTCCTGCAACTACCATCTATATGCCGACGACATCCAACTGTACATAAGTGCAAGCCCCAAGAACATTGCTGACGCAGTAGCGAGTATGAACGCAGATCTTTGCTCTGTTTCTCGATGGGCACAGAACCTAGGTCTGAAACTAAACCCCAAGAAATCCCAGGTCATACTTATATCTCATCCAAAGTTAATCAGTCGGTACTTTCGCGAAACAGTCCCTCAAATACTCCTCAATGGTACCCAACTACCATACCAAAAAACAGTAAAAGACCTTGGAATAATCTTGGATGAACACCTAAACTGGGAAGAACAAACAGTCACAGCTTGCCGGAAATCGCTCTCCTCTCTACATGCAATTCAAAAATTTAGAAAAATATTTCCAACCCATGTTAAACAAAAATTAGTCCAAACACTAGTCTTGCCTAATCTTTACTACTGTGATGTAGTTCAACATGGCACAAATAATGAAAATTCGAGATGCCTCGAGCTAGTGATGAATGCTTGTGGTAGATACGTATGCAACATACGGTTGTATGATCATATCAGTCCTTCATACTCCCAGCTAGGTTGGATACGCCCACATAAGGCACGCGATCTCCACACGATGTGCTTACTTCATCGATTTCTTAGCCACTGGTGCCCCCAATACTTATCTTCTCACATTAAACACCTATCATCATTCCACAACCGCAATACCAGATCGGATACGTCTAGCATCTTGGCTGTACCTTTACATAACACAAAATCTTTCTCCGTGTCATTCTCCATCTCAGCCATACGACTATGGAACGCGCTCCCCTGTGATCTGCGTCTTATCCAAAACCACTCAACATTCAAGAGGGAACTTAAGACTTACATATTAGGGACGGTATAGCCACCATTGTTGTGCCCCCCCCCCCTCATCTTTTTCTTTCACCTCTCCATCATAGCTTCGAATTTTACCATTCTATTTCTCTTCCTCTAACCTATCTACCTCTTCTATATCTCTTTCACCCCATTCCATCGTCTTATGTCCCTGCTTGATGAGAATAACTCACAAGCTGCAAGAATATAACGAGAAAATTCCCAACTAGCAATAGGACTGACACTCATAAAAGAAAAATATGTTTACTTTCATATACATAGTCATTATTATTATTATTATTATCATTATTATTATTTTTATTATTCTTGATTGTTATAATTATTTTTTGATTGTTATAATTATCATTGTACTACTTTTATAATCTCTATTTCTTTTCTTTAACATTAATACTGTATAACATGTTATATGTCCTAATTTTCTGTAGACACTGAAATTTGTTGAATCTGAGTATGCCTGGTTAGGTGTAAGAGAGGGCCTGAAGGCCCTAATCTTGCCAGGTAAAATAAATGCATAAATAAATAAAATAAATAAATAAATATCCTCCTTTCAAGACACTGTCCATTCCATTCAGCTGCTCTTCCACGTCCTTTGCTATCTCAGACAGAATTACGTCATAGGCGAATCTCAAATTTTTTATTTCTTCTCCATGGATTTTAATTACTGCTCCGAATTTTTCTTTTGTTTCCTTTACTGCTTGCTGAATATACAGATTGAATAACATCGGGTAGAGGCTACAACCCTGTCTCACTCCCTTCCCAACCTCTGCTTCCATATCATGCCCCTCGACTCATAACTGCCATCTAGTTTCTGTACAAACTGTAAATAGCCTTTCGCTCCCTGTATTTTACCCCTACCACCTTCAGAATTTGAAAGAGAGTATTCCAGTCAATATTGTCAAAAGCATTATGTAAGTCTACAAATGCTAGAAACGTAGGTTTGCCTTTCCTTAATTTATCTTTTAAGATAAGTCGTAGGGTCAGTATTGCCTCACGTCTTCCAAGATTTCTACGGTATCGAAACTAATCTTCCCCGAGGTCGGCTTCTACCAGTTTTTCCATTCGTCTGTAAAGAATTCCTGCTAGTATTTTGCAAAATGGCTAAGCAGGGATGGCTAGAGGATAAATGTAAGGATGTAGAGGCTTATCTCACTAGGGGTAAGACAGATACTACCTACAGGAAAATTAAAGAGACCTTTGGAGAAAGGAGAACCACTTATATGAATATCAAGAGCTGAGATGGAAACCCAGTAATAAGCAAAGAAGGGAAAGCAGAAAGATGGAAGGAGTATATAGAGGGTCTATACAAGGGCGATGTACTTGAGGACAATATTATGGAAATGGAAGAGGATGTAGATGAAGATGAAATGGGAGATATGATACTGCGTGAAGAGTTTGACAGAGCACTGAAAGACCTGAGTCGAAACAAGGCCCCGGGAGTAGACAACATTACATTAGAACTACTGACGGCCTTGGGAGAGCCAGTCCTGACAAACCAGATGGTAGAGTTTTGTCAGGGCTGGCTCTCCCAAGGCTATCAGTAGTTCTAATGGAATGTTGTCTACTACTGGGGCCTTATTTCGGCTTAGGTCCTTCAGTGCTCTGTCAAACTCTTCATGCAGTATCATACCTCCATTTCCATTTGTCCTCAAATAGGCTACATCACCCTTGTACAGACCCCCTGTATAGCCCTTCCACCTTTCTGCTCTCACTTCTTTGCTTAGAACTGGGTTTCCATCTGAGCTCTTGATATTCATACAAGTGGTTCTCTTTTCTCTTTAATTTTCCTGTAGGCAGTATCTATCTTACCCCTTGTGAGATAATCCTCTACATCCTTACATTTGTCCTCTAACCATCCTTCTTAGCCATTTTGCACTTCCTGTCGATCTCTTTTTTGAGACGTTTGTATTACTTTTTGCCTGCTTCATTTACTGCATTTTTATATTTTCTCCTTTCATCAATTAAATTCAATATATTTCCTGTTACCCAAGACTTTCTACTAGCCCTGGCCTTTTTACCTAATTGATCCTCTACTGCCGTCACTATTTCAACCATCAAAGCTACCCATTCTTTTCCTGCTGCATTTCTTTCCCCCATTCTTGTGAATCGTTCCCTAATACTCTCCCTGAAACTCTCTTCAACCTCTGGTTCTGTCAGTTTATCCGGGTCCTACCTCCTTAAATTCCCACCTTTTTGCAAAAAATGGCTCTGAGCACTGTGCGACTTAACATCTTAGGTCATCAGTCCCCTAGATCTTAGAACGACTTAAACCTAAGGACATCACACACATCCATGCCCGAGGCAGGATTCGAACCTGCGACCGTAGCGGTCGCGCGGTTTCAGACTGAAGCGCCTAGAACCGCTCGGCCACCCCGGCCGACACTTTTTTGCAGTTCCTTCAGTTTTTATCTACAGTTCATAACCAATAGATTGTGGTCAGAGTCCACATCTGTCCCTGGAAATGACTTACAATTTAAAATCTGGTTCCTAAATCTCTGTCTTACCATTATATAATCTTTCTGAAACCTTCGAGTATCTCCAGGCCTCTTCCATGTATACAACCTTTTTTTATGATTCTTGATCCAAGTGTTAGCTATGATTAAGTTGCTCAGAGCAAAATTCTACCAGGCGGCTTCCTCTTTCAATTCTTACTCCCATTCCATATTCACCTACATCGTTTCCTTCTCTTCCTTTTCCTACTACCGAATTCCAGTCACTCATGACTATTAAATTTTGGTCTCCCTTCACTGTCTGAATAATTTCTTTTGTCTCATTATACATTTCATCAATCTCTTGGTCATCTCCGGAGCTAGTTGGCACATAAACGTGTACTACTGTGGCAGGCATGGGCTTCGTGTCTATCTTGGCCACAATAGTCCGTTCACTATGCTGTTTGTAGTAGCTTACCCGCACTCCTATTTTTGTATTCATTATTAAACCTACTCCTGCATTACCCCTATTTGATTTTGTATTTATAACCCTGTATTCACCTGACCAGAAGACTTGTTCCTCCTGTCTCACTATATCTAACTTTAACCTATCCATTCCCCTTTTTAAATTTTCTAACCTACCTGTCCGGTTAAGGGATCTGACATTCCGCGCTCCGATCCGTAGAACGCCAGTTTTCTTTCTCCTGATAATGATGTCCTCCTGAGTAGTCCGCTCCCGGAGATCCGGATGGGGGACTATTTTACCTCCGGAATATTTTACCCAAAAGGACGGCATCATCATTTAACCATACAGTAAAGCCCTCGGGAAAAATTACGGCTGTAGTTTCCCCTTGCTTTCAGCCGTTCGCAGTACCAGCACAGAAAGGCTGTTTTGGTTAGTGTCAATCATCCAGACTGTTGCCCCTGCAACTACTGAGAAGTCTGCGGCCCCTCTTCAGGAGCCACACGTTTGTCTGGCCTCTCAACAGATATCCCTCCGTTGTGGTTGCACCTACGGTACGGCTATCTGTATCGCTGAGGCACGAGAGCCTCCCCACCAACGGCAAGGTCCATGGTTAATGGAGGAGGTGGTCGAAGCTATGACTACGTATTTGAGTTGCTACGAGGTTACCGCCATATCTACTCTGCTTATCTTCGACACCGGTGGATGTCCGTATAATCAAATTGCATGTTTGTTTTATTTGCGTCCGCACTTATGGTAGCGCAATTAAACTTTGAGCCGTCAGTGTACAGTAATTATCATTGTTGTGTACCTGCTCGCAAGCTGCTGCATCATTCTTACGTAGGTCGCAGAACGCTCTTTGTGGAGATATCATCACTCATTTCAAGTTGACACTTGCTGTCTGATAATTTGCAATGGTAGCAATTTAGATTTACGTTGGTAAATAAGCAATCGACGTGTTTAATTCCACCATATTCTTGTACTGTTGGTGAAAGTTTCTCTATCTTCTTTAATATCGACATACACGTACGCTGCAATGTATTATTTTTATCTGTAATTTATTTGTCCAAGAAGCATTTTGCAAGGATCCATCAGCTTAATAAAAAGAAAACTTAAATCATATATACACACAGATGTAACTTACGATACCAGAACACAGAAGCTCAAGAACAAAGAATTTTACGATTACAGAGGAATTGTTGTATTTAAAGCAATTTTTTCCTTGCATACCTTCTTCTGTTTCTTCACACACAACTGTATCACTTGCATGAAAGAACTACGAAGATTTAATACACTCTTCTGTGCTTTTTACACTCTCATTGTGTCAGTTATCTAGCTAGAAACACGCATGTTGAATAGCACATGCAGGGATTCCTCAAACTCGACGTGTAATATGTTGCCAAATGTTTCCTTGTGATTGGGATCCCTTGCGTTGGGTAATATTCCCCCTTAAATACAGGCCCAATATTTAGTGAGTATAGGTTCTCGGTTCTCAGAAATGTAAGTGGATTTCTGTCCGATGATTCAAATAGCTGCACTGTGTTTAGTAATGTGCTGTCACGGCGCATCAGCTCCCGAACGTCCAGATAGCATGCACTCGTCCTATCAATGTTGGCTAGTCGGTGGTTGAGAAAAATTCCATACGTTCTCCGCTGCTCCATAAACATATCTGTTCGCGAGCGAGTCAATATTTCCGCATTCACAGCACTGAGGTTAATCCTGTGCAGTTTGTCGTTCGTAGCGACCTGACCAATAGCAATTTTGAGTCAGCAGTCTTCTGACTGGTTTGACGCGACCCGCCTCGAATTCCTCTCCTGTGCCAACGTCTTCGTCTTAGAGTAGCACTTTCAACCTGTTTCCTCAATTCCTTCCTGGATGTGTTTCGGTCTCTGTCTTCTTCTACAGTTTTTACCCTCTACAGGTCCCTCTAGTACCGTGGAAGTTATTTTGTGATGTCTTAACAGATATCCCACCATTCTGTTCCGTCATCTGCTCATTGATTTCCATATATTCCTTTCCTCGAGGATTCTGCAGAGAACCTCCTCATTCCTTACTTTATCGCGTCACTTAACCTTCAACCTTCTCAAATGCTTCGATTCTCTTCTTTCCCAGTTTTCCATGGTTCATGTTTCACTACTATAGAATGCTATGCTCCGAACTTTCATTCTCAGAAATTTCTTCTTTAAAGTAAGGCCTATGTTTGATACAAATAGATTTCTCTCGGGCATGAATTACCTTTTTGCCAGTGCTAGTCTACTTTTTATATCTTCCTTACTCCGGCCATTATGGGTTACTTTGCTGCCTAGGTAGGAGAAGTCGTGAACTTCATCTGCTTCGTGATCGACAATCCTTATGTTAAATTTCTCGTTGTTCTCATTACTGCTACTTCTCATTACTTTCATCTTTCTTCGATTTACTGTCAGTCCATATTCTGTACTCATTACAATGTTCGTTCCAGTAAACATATAATGTAATTCTATACTTTCAATGAGTATGTAGCAATGTCGTTAACGAATCTTAGCACTGATGTCCTTTCACCACGAATTTTAACTCCAGTCTTGAACCTTTCTTTTATTTGTGTCATTGCTGCATCGAAGTATAAACTGAGCAATAGAGGCGAAAGACTACATCCCTGTCTTACACGCTTTTTAATCCGAGCACTTTGTTCTTGGTCTTGCACTCTTATTGTTCCATCTTTGCTCTTGTACATATTGTATATTAAACGTCTTTCCCTAAAGCTTATCCTTATTTCTTTCAGAATTTTGAACATCTTGCACTATTGTCGAACGCTGTTTATAGGTCGACAAAAAACATGAAGTTTTCTGCCTCGTGATGACTGGGTGTTGTGTGATGTCCTTAGGTTAGTTAGGTGTAAGTAGTTCTAAGCTCTAGGGGACTGATGACCGTAGATGTTAAGTCTCATAGTGCTCAGAGCCATTTGAACCATTTTTTGAAAAAAACATGAAGTGTATTGGTCTCTCTTTAGTCTTGCTTGTATGATCAACCGCAACGTTAGAATTGCATCCCTGGTGGCTTTACCTTTCCTAAAGCCAAACTGATTGTCATCTAACAGATTTTCAGTTTTCTTTCCCAGAGCAGCAGGAATCTGAATTGCCTTGTTGCCTCCCATTAATTCCACCTTGTTGGGGATCCCAGATTAGCAAACTGGATTCGCATTCTGGCGGACGACGGCGCAAATCCGCGTCCTGAATCCTGATTTAGGTTTTACATGATTTCCCTAAAACACTCCAGGCAAATGCCGGGGTGGTTACATTGATAAGACATAGCCGATTTCCTCACCCGTCCTAGAACCAATCCGACCTGGTGCTCTGTCTATAATGACTTCGCTGTCGATGCGACGTTAAACCCCAATCTTTATTCCTTCCTTGTGCTCCCAGTCAATCTAGTAGCCCTCATCAATGGGTCACAGAAGGGTTATGTACGCGGTTTCCCTCACAAAAGCGCTACTTCCTTAAAACTCTTCTAAAGAACCGTAACTGAACATTCGTCTCCCCTACTACTTTGCAACTGGACCTCACATGCCCATTTTATTTCGGTTTACCTCTAGATATTTCATCACCGTGGCAGAGGAAATATTGCTATATTCAAACATCACAAGACTTTTTCTCTTATCCATTTGGATAACTTACTTCTTCTTCTTCTTTTGCTTGTGTCTTTGTCCCACAGGTTTCGCAGGGTTGGCGTGGTTAAAATAGGATTTGGCATGGTTAATGTGAAGGATGCCCTTCCTGCCACCACCCCGTACCCTGAGACGGAATCAGTGCACCCCAGCTGTCCGCGTCTAGTGTAAAGCATGAAATAGTGTGAATGTGTTTCAAATGTCTGTGTGACTGAGGCGGGACGTGGGGACAAGCCCGGAATTCACTACATCCAGGCTGGCCGGCACACAGCCCTCGTCGTTAATCCGCCAGGCGGATTCGGTCCGGCGCCGGCGCGGCTACCCGGTTCCAGGAAGCAGCGCTTTAGCGCTCGTGTCTAACCTGGCGGGTCGTTCAGATAATTTACTATTTACTAATATTTAGTGTAGGCTGTCATTCATTATACAAAATAGAATGTCCGTCATAGTCTTGCTGAATCGTCCTGCAGCCACTCAACGACGACATTTTCCAGTGCATGACAGCATGAAAGGCGGCCATTTTGCAGAAGGCACCTTCCATAAATCACTCACCCACGTGCCACGCGTAACTCGCTTGTCGCTCACGGATGATCCGTCACAGCTGCCTCTGTCCTGTGGACCGGTACGTCTTTGGTAACACAGAAGGGCAGGTATCCCTTATGGAAACGCTACAGATTTACCGCAGTTGTCCAATCATAGCACTCGGCGCGTATTTTTTCTGGTGGACATATGTAGTTTTAGGTACGTGGCGCTCCCCATCTTGGGTAGCACACGAAGCAGAAATGATTCAGACTCTTGTGTGTTCGATACAGAATAATGGTGAGACTGCAGCAGGCTGAGAGCTTTCGGGTTGTATTCACCTGATTGGAAATCTCAAGAATGTAGGATTTAAGTAAAACTGTGCCCTGTTCGCGTTGAATTTTATATTCGGACCTGGCGTGGAAGATGTTATGAGTTTGTTTTCGCATTTGATCTCATCGGAAGACGTGGTGATCGGTGTCGGTTCCTGCATAACCATTTGGTAATTCAAGTGATTTGTAAGCAGTTTGTATCTTTTTCCCTTTTTTTCAAAAGTTTGTTAATTTATTCCACATATACTTCTATTATGATGTTAGCAGGAGATTTTAAATGTTCTAATCCGATGTTCGTCTTTACCTATCATGGAACTTACACCTTTGCTTTCATCACGAATTACACCACGTGCACCTTACCTCCAAGTATCAACAATTTATATTAGTTTCAAACAAGTCGTGTTCCGTTGACTTACATTGCAATTAACTTAGCAGCACTTGGACTTATTTTCGGTAGGAATTTTTCGGCAATTCGAGTACGGCATCGCAACGTGAGTTCGTCAGAACATACAGCACCAGAAACGGCGTTATCGTAAACTGAAGACCTTTCTCAAAAAACTCAACTAATGCAAGATTTGAAAAAAATGAGTTATGTACTTGTACTTTATATTAGACGAAACAATGCATTACAAGGATTTTATGAAAACTTACTATTTGCCTGCTTAATCGTACACATAGATCTGCGAAATTTTCTAAACTCGACATCCACAAGAAGAGACGTATTTTACCGAATGTGAACATCTGCTGCCTTTGATAGACACTTCCTAATTAGGAGTCACAATTACTTGCCCCCTGATAGGGTATTTGGACCATTAAGAATGAACTGAAAAAACTAGAAACCATAACCTTTTTATCACACTGTCATGAGGTTCCACGACAGTACCTCTGTTGTTCTGGGTAAGGAATGGCATGTGTACGATTTCTAGAATGCTGCCAACACATTAATAAAAGAGTAGCTACCATTAAAAATTTACGAAGCCAGAGTTCGCATTGATAAGAAAAAGAAAAGAATACCAAACGTTGTGCAATCTGCAAACTCGAAACAACATACTTTTCCTGCCCAATCATTGTTGAAATGAAGAAAAGTAACATAGATAGTTTCCAGGACATTCATTAATCAGCTGTAACAAAACCTAGAAGGCATGTGAGCGTCGAAAAAGTTGACAACGTAAAAATTTTTTTACACGTCGTCAGAAGGCCGAGAGTTCAACGGGACGGTTCTGGAGTGTTGCGATATGACAAGGAAAATAATGAAGTGCAGTACCTTAACGGACCATTTTATTAAGTTATTACTCTAAAATAAACTAAAACTGTACTGCTACTGGAAAAAATCATGATTGCTACATATTTTTTATTTGCAACTAACAGTTAACACAAATGTTTCACGGCCGTTGTATTACACATTCATTGTTTATTAGTGAAATATAATTTTGTAAGACACTACAAATGTATACTGTTCAGGTAATTCGGTGAAATGTGTTTCTTGAAAATTTTGTTTTTGTACATGTTGACTTTTCTGAAAACAGTCCTCAGTTATTGGTGCCGCCACACAAGTTCTCCGATGTCAGGTTAGAAGATAGTGTAGACAATAAACTACAAACGGACTAGTTCTTCACAAACTGAGCTTATTAGCTTCTGTTTTTAAATACTGTGGCACAGTACACTAGACCTATGAGGTTTACGGTCAGTGTCCCAGTTCATAACTCATTTGCGTAACTACCGAGTAAACACCCCCTCCCCCCTTTAGTTGCTCTATGCGTAAGTTTTGCTATCATCGGAACTTAAACTCCGAATTCTAATTGCTCTATTAATCAATGATGTTCAGTTTGCGGGGATAAATTTTCAGGGAAGATACTGGGTTCATAATATTACATGAACACTGAGGTGCAGTATCAAAAGGAGCGGCGGGATTACAAGCGCATGAGCAAACAGTCTCATATAACTGCTTCATATGGCAGATACTTAATATTTTAAGACCAAGAGCGGTTCTGTCATACTTCCTTGTGGCGTTGCTTTGTCTCTGAGGAGCATTTTCCGCCCATGACAGCGTGCTGAATTTTGTTTCACGGTACCGGACCGTTAGAAATTATATAGGAAGTTGTCGACTGTATTATTGAAGCATGTAATTGGTAACAGATCATGCTTGATTACAAATGTAACCGACTGGATTCAGCATCGTAAATATATAGGCGGTTCTAACGCCTCTACCAGAACTACTTTGATAGATGTCGACTTCATCGTCCCCGTGCATACTCTTAACTCTTCATACTATAGTATATCAATTCTCTGACTAGGGCAGCATACACTAGCTCAGTCAACGCAGCATGGTCCCTTTTTTTTTTTTTTACAAGGCAAACTCCCCATTGCACCCCCCTCAGACAGATTTAGTGGTCATATGGCCCAGTGGATGGCCCGTCAAAAACTAATCACAGATCAAGCACGAAAACAGGAAGCTGCTTGAAACAACAACGGTGTCGTGTGTAAGTGGTCAAGATGTCGGACTGCAACGTGGGCATCATAAAGAAGGTACCGGGGCGCATCAAACTATGCAACGCTCTGCTACTGCGCGAACGTCAAGTGCCAATGGTCACGTGTCCACTCCAGTCCTAGTTGCCGGTGTCGTGGTGTTAATATCTGGACATGCATGGGTCGTTGGCTGCGGAGGTTCATCGTTTGGAGTATTCAGTGCTACGTGTGTTCAGACACTCCTGCACTCTGTCCAGCACTGAAGTCTGATATTAATACCGGCACAGTTCTGCGACTGTTCTGTTCTGTTTCACCAGTCTGTCCAGCCTATGTCCTCTGACTTCTCTAATTAGGGATGGGCGCCCAACCCCACGATGCCTAGACGTGGTTTTACCTTTCTTTCATAACGTGCTGAAGACTCAGATTGCGTACCTTCTCCATTCTGAATACGGACAGCACGCTCACTGACACTACACGCACCGTGCATGTCTCTGACGAGCAATCATTCCTCGCCAGGCAACGCTGCTATAGCGTGGACCGGTTTATATCGTTAGTAAGTCGGTGGTCATAATGTTCTGGCTGATCACTGTATCTACGTGTAAGTGTGTTTGTGTAGGTGTGTGCGAAGTTCTTAGATAAGGTTGCTGTAAACAATTTGGGTGGCTGTATGGGTTTGTTTCCAATAGCTAATAAATATTTAATTGAAGATTAGTAACTGAATGAAAAAGAAGCTAGCTAAACAGTACTTTTTTTCCAAGATTGTCTTCCAGACGTTGCCATGTTACTATCCATGGCATTTATATTATATCATTCTGAACACTAATTTTACTATGTATGGCGTTAATTAATCAAATACAGTTGGGAAAGAATAGGAAGTACATTGCCATGGACTACTCTGAGGGATCATCTCGGAATTCGTCTTAATCTCCGCTACGTTTTGCAAAGATTATTATTAGGTTAAATGACCCTGAAGCGTCGATCAAAACGTCTGAAGGGATTCACTGTGTACATGTTGGCTACTTCAATATCTACAGTGTGTGAAGGGGTGCTGTCGAACCTCTTTGTACTCACTGATTAAATGAAATGGTCCATAAGATGACCTTCCAGTTGCCTGACTGTAGCTGATCCTTGTTTAGCGAAACTTCCAAACCTAGCAACCTACAGAAGTCAATGAACTATTCACTGACGCAGAAAATATTCGTAACGAATCCATTATGCTTTGCACACTTCATACTGTTTCAGACTATGTTACCTGTAAAGTGTACCCTGTTTATAAACTGAAAAAATATTGGTAATATACTTACCCCTCTTGTATTTGTCCCACACGTATCATGGAAAGTCTTTCCGGTTTGTGTAGAACAGATAAAACAAATAATGAAACATGAGAAAGACAGGAATTGCTGGAGAAAATATGTAGCTCTTCACACGTAGTTGCAGCCTTTTATTACAGCACTGGTGTTCCACTGAACTGTCACATGATAACCAACGCAGCTGCACTCAGACTGTATCGTCTCCTCATCACTGACAACTTAGGTGTGAGGGCGAGATGAGAGTAGACGATTTGAGAGTAACAGGAGTCGATTCGCACGGCCGAACCGGTCGAGTGGCACCGTTGGCAACATTTATTGGACGAAATGAGGTGGAACAACTTTGGATGGGTAGAGTCAGGTCGACCTTCGAAACTAGTCAGGTAGCTTAATAATCATCAGCCAATCGCGCGGGGTATCCGCACTGTCACGGGCGCCTAGCCACGGTTGGCGCCTCTCCCCTCGTCGGAGGTTCGAGTCCTCCCTCGGGCATGGGTGTGTGTGTCGTCCTTACCGTAAGTTAGATTATGTAGTGTGTAAGCCTAGGGACCGATGACCTCAGCAGTTTGGTCCCATAGCAACTTACCACAAATTTCCAAAAAGTCATCAACTTATTATTCATAAATCGTGACAACAATTTTTGTACACAATTAAACTAGCAGTATGTTGAGCCAAAGGCGGATATTTTTTATAGTTCGCGTAGATAATCGATATTAAACAGTTGAATTAATGCAACCTGGATTCACACTGAGCACCGTTCCTGAAGGCATTGTGATCAGAATTCTTCATCAAACTTTTGTGTTCGTGAGTTGAATAGGCGCTTGTGGAATACTGACAGCAGACTGCTGTCCTCGTAATCATCTCTCGGTTTAACTCACACAGTGGTAACCGACTTCGTGAGGAACCAAAACTTGTGGGCATCCATTAACCATCAGTGTATAGGGTGTATTAGAATGAGGCAGTATCTGTGTGACTGGTGATATACGCGGTCCAGTCACATCTACGTCACGACTGCCTGAGTTCAACGTGCAAGAACCACCCACAAATGGGAAATGGAAGCACTAGCAGTTGAAGGTATATGAAGCATGTTTGGGGGATGCAGAAAACAGTGCGATTTACCTGACGTCCAAAAGATTATTGACTTTCAGGCCAAGAGGGGAAGCATATCCGAAACGGCTGAGTCTGTTAGCTGTTCGCGTGACGTCGTGGTTAAGGTATAGAGTGTATGACAATATGGTGCTATCCAAACCCGACACCAAGGCACCTGTGGTGCACGAGGTGCCATAGGTGACAGGGGTGAACGACAGCTGAAGGAATGAGTACGTACAAACAGACGTACAACTATTGAGCAACTGACCACTCAAATGGCCGAAGGGGCTACCAACAGTGTCTCCTCATCGACCGTTAAGCGAACGTTACTACATATGGACCTTTGCAGCAGAAGATTTGTTTATACGCCAATGGTGATTGTCGTTCATCGGCAACGATGGTTGGAATCTGCATGCCAATACCGCTACTGGATGTTCACTGATGAGCGATGGGTGGCCTTACAAACCAATAAACCACGTTTTGCGTTCCACCAGCGTGAAACGCCTGAAAGCAAACACGCTGCAACAATCATCGGAAGTGTCCAGGCCGGAGGATGGAGCGTTATGGTCTGGAGAATGTTTTCATGGGATTCACTGGGTAACCTCGCCATTCTGGAGGGCACAACGTATCAACACAAGTCTGCAAATGTCCTTCGCGACCGTGTCCACCCCTACATCAAATTTGTTTCTCAGTGGCACGATGGCATCTACCAGCAGAACAACGCAACGTGTCACACTGCTCGCAGCGTACGTGCGTGGTTCGAAGAGCACTAGAATCAGTTTACCGTACTCCCATGACCACCTAACTCCCGGTAATGAAACCCAATCGAGAATCCGTGGGACTACCTCGATTGGGTTGTTTGCGCCACGAATCCTCAACGGAGAAACATAGCGGAGGCGGCAACAGCACTAGAGTCAGCATTGCTAAATATCCCTGTCGGTACCTTCCAATTCCTCATTACTCTCTTTCTGCACGTCTCCCAGCGGTTCGAGC
Source organism: Schistocerca serialis cubense (assembly GCF_023864345.2). Classification (NCBI taxonomy): domain Eukaryota; kingdom Metazoa; phylum Arthropoda; class Insecta; order Orthoptera; family Acrididae; genus Schistocerca; species Schistocerca serialis. Next base: position 724,201,959 of record NC_064641.1, read on the forward strand.
TAGAAATGGTGGTTATTCAGGCTTTTGACACGTGATCGCATTAATGCGTATGGACAGCGTATATTTTATGGAACACAGCGGTAGGCCCCGTGTGGAGTTACGGAGTTAACCTGGTTGATGCTTCTGATGTTCCGTCTGCCAGTACAAGAGTTGACGGCTCAACTGCATGACAGCTTTCAAACTCACAGAGCTTCTGGATTCTGTATTAACAGGGACAATTCAGGACGAAGGATGGCTAGCTCCATCTTTTGACCTAATTTCTTAAGCGAACGTTCGGGATGCTGTCAGTAGGGGTGTCCTCCTATCAGTCTTCTTTTTCGAGTCCCTTCCTGTGATGAGAGAAAATCTATAAGAACAACGGCACCTACTTCCTGGGCAGCTTACAGATATCAACTTGAAAAACGCTAAATGTGCTGTGTTTCAGTTCGGTTTTGTTGCATTCCGTAATGACGTTACTTGTGCTTTGCCAAATTCAATACTTTTTCTGAAATTTTTTTCGTATTGTGTATCACGTGTCCCACCTGTTGGTTGATTACCATTACACGTGACACGCGACCTTTTTGAGCTGTCGCTTTGGTGTGAGACCTTTTCTCGATTTGTGGACACTGTATATAAACAAGAGAGGTGGACTAAATGAAAGTTTCTTCAGTGTCTATCTCTAAAATCGTGAGCTATATCCATCAACGTATCTCCGTAACTTTCTCATAGATATTGATCGTCTTTTTTTCTTACTGATAGAATACCTACCCAGCTAGCTATTCATTTACCAAGATAAGCTAAATTCTATTTTATTTTTAAAAATAATAATGTTCTATTCCGGCTTTCACGTGCTTCTGTTTTGAAAGACGCAGCAGGCGCACCATACACGCCCCCCACAGACTGCTAAAGTATCTGCAACCATGATGAATAACACACTTCCGCACAGCTGGAAGGAATTCAGATGTGCGTTAAACGTGTGGACAACTGACGCGTAAACGGCAACTGTAGGAACTTTTGAAGCAGTGCATTGCCAGAGAGTTTGGTCCAAACACTTCATCTGCCAGTTTGTTTTTCCTCCTACCGCAAAGTGACTCTACTTTTAGATAGGCACGCAGAGTACCTGCGATCTCGACGGGACCTCGCCCGCGGCGCAGAAACGTTTTACCTCGTTCACGAGACGAGTACTCCACTGAGTGGCTCACCCAAGAGAGCGTAGAATGCGTGACTGATGCGTGCTTGTTGTCAGAAGGGACTGGCGCATCTCACACAGTGCTAACTATAACAGTAACTACGACGCAGGTTCTAGGAAATGACACTCAGCTTCTGGGCATCTGACAACTTGCAGACAATGCCACATCACTCATTTGATACTATGTCTACCCTGAAGTCTAAAAACGTATCGTAGAGTTACAGTGTGTGTTATCTACTGGCGCGGTTTTTAAGTTAGTCAGTTTCATGTTCAAGAAATCAGAGTCATGCGAAACGTCAAGACGTGAAACTTTAAATTTCGTAACAGTTGCACACCTCTATCTGATATATGCATATTGACTCTACAGACGTTTGTAACTGGTTAGTTACAAAGCGACCAAAAATGATCATTTACTTGTATTGAATAAATCCTATAAGACATGAAATAATTCTCAAGTAGAAACAACTAGTTCTGTATGTCACACTTTTTATATTTAATGCCAGATTGTCAACTGTACTTCCCCCCTTCACGGTAAAAATAGGATTTACTAGAGCCTGATACAAATCATGTTATAGCTGTAGTTGCTCTTGCATATGGTTCCGAATCATGGATAATAATAAAACAAGAAAAATCAGGTATACAGGCAGCAGAGATGAAGCTCATGAGATATGTAACAAAAAGATAAAATAAGGAATGAAACAGTAAGTTCAGATTTAAAGATCTTTTCAGTTAAGGTGAAGATAGAAGAGAATAGAATGAAGTGGAAGGATCATGTAAATAGACTGATAAGAAGTAAGTGGCAAAAAAAAAAAAAAAGAATTGACGGTCGATCGGACCTCGTAGGAAGACATAGATGATGAGCTTATGCTTCTGAAACTCAACCTAGTATCTGATTTTCCTGAAGTTTGTTTTCTGTGACCTTTAAACTTTACGTCCCTCTGGATGGTGACTGCCAGGTATTTTACGACGGTTATTCTTTTCACTGATCTGTCACCAGTGCTGTAATCCAGGAGTAGTGGCCTTCTTAGACTAATCATTCACAGTACATTAGTCTAAGTAATAAAAAAGGTTAAATCCACTGAAAGTTGTAAAGATCAAAGACTTCAAGAGAGTTATCATGAATATTCTTCATACGATCGATTCACAGTATATTTTAACAAATGTACCATTACTTGCACACTTTCGTTGGTGGGCACCCTCGTCGACGTTTATGCCTTTTCCTCATGTTTCTTGAAGCAAGTTCTGGTAGCTGTGTTTGATACAGTTAGCTGGTTTTGCATCTGCTGAGAACCCACAAATGAGGTACGTAAAATGTCAATTTCTTTTATTTAAAAAAATCTGTAACTAATCTACGTCGACCTGCTTATGAACTGGATAAACATCTTCATGAATGGGTAAACATCACTTTTCCTCTGGCTGGTGCCACATGTAAATGACTTTTAACGAAATGACTGCTTGTAATCAGTGCAATTATTACGTAGGCAACTCCCTCCAAATATTTCAAGTTCTACTGGTAGTGGAACATTTATTTCTGTTGCACTGAATTTCCCGAATTTTTAGTTTGTTATCGAATTTTTATGTATGTTTAGTGACGAAAATTGGAAGAACTTGTACTTATCGTTTCCTTATGGTCCATTTGTGCATAGTCTCGTACATATTAAGTATCACACACAACTTCCTGTGCACAATATATATCGAGAATAACTTACATAAACAGACAGGTCCAAAGATCATTTTAGATGTAGTTGACAAAGGTAGTGTTACGGGTTTCCACACAGTGTGATATGCTTTTGCACAGAGGGGACTTATCTTAACAATATGGATCATAATTTGCTTATACCTATTTTTCAATGGTGCTTATTTCGATATGTTACTATTTTTATTTAAGTATACAGTCAAAAAATCTGAACAAATTGACTAATTCAATTTTAACTATTTCGTCTGGCATTTTGTCTTCATATTTTCTGTATTGTGAGTATATCTAAAATTCCTCTGAGGAATCCATTTTATTGCCCTACTTTCAAATGTTTTTTATTCCAGTATTTGGTCACAATATGAATTTTTTAGACGATGACAGGTTTCAGTCCGTAATGACCATCCTCAGGTCATTTTTACATCATGTCCTAAAGTGATAAGACCATAATGGACATGGTGTAAAAAAGATCTGAGGATGGTCATTACGTACTGAAACCGGCCATCGTCTAAAGAATTCATATCGTGATCAAAGACGAGAATAAAAAACATTTGACAGTATTGGTTGCTCTAATTTTCCATATCGGTATGCTGTATTATTTATGTGTGTAGCTATTGCTGAGCCGGCCGGAGTGGCCGAGCGGTTCTAGGCGCTACAGTCTGGAACCGCGCGACCGCTACGGTCGCAGGTTCGAATCCTGCCTCGGGCATGGATGTGTGTGATGTCCTTAGGTTAGTTAGGTTTAAGTAGTTCGAAGTTCTAGGGGACTCATGACCTGATAAGTTAAGTCCCATACTGCTCAGAGTCATTTAAAACATTTTGCTATTGCTGATGTGTATCCGTTGCGAGTGTAGGCATTAGTGTGCTACGTGTACCTACTGGTGCTGATATTTCGGCCTGTTTGTCGTAGGTAGAACATGGAGCATTCCTGGAATATTACTTTGTATATTCCAGAGTCTTAGTATCGGTCATGATTACACTTTATATTATAAGTTTTTGTTGTGGTTTATTTGATGTACAAAATGCAACTTTTAATTTGCGATATTAGAAAATATTTACAGGCTTCTGTGCTGGATTGTCAATGTACGGGATGTTAGACATACGTTTGTTATTGACTGTTTATTCTGTGGTGCACTTTGTGTTTGGGTCTTTCTACACTTTGTCTAGATATGTGTCAACCATGGAAGCAGTATAATGATTGGCAACTGCAATCCGTTTCACTATATCTATTTCGTGCTGCATTGTTTCATGGTTCAAAGGTATTTTAGTTGCCCTATGTAGCAATGACCTGTATGCTGCCTGCTTATGTATGTCCAGATGGCATGAAGTTGTGGTGTCGGTCAATATATTTTTCCCATAAATTCTGAAAGTGTATGTATTGTTGTTTCTTGAATATTTAGGTCCATATAATTGATGCTTTTGTCTTGTTCACGATTCACTGACACTTCAACGCCAGCTACGTACAGCACATTAACGCCTACAGACACAATAGACACACAACATCAGCAATAGCGACGCACGTAGGTAATACAGGACACCCACTTGGAAAAGTGAAGCAAAATGTCAAAGTAATCCACCGACTAAATAAAGGGCATGACATGGATTTGTTGGAGATATATTCACGGTAGAGAAAATGTGAAGACAAAAGATGAAACGAAACAGTTTGAAAGTTAATCAGTGAATTTCTTGAGATGCTTTTTACAATATACTTTATTAAAAATAGTAACACAAAGAAATAAGCACCATTGGAAAATAGGTACAAACAAATTATGATACACATTGTTACGATAAATACCCTCTGTACAAAGGCATATCACACTCTGTGGAGGACCTGTAATATAATCTTTGTCTACTACATCTTTTTAACTGTCCGTTTATGTAAGTTATTCTCAATATATACTGTGCACTGGAAGTTGTATGTGATCTTTAACATCTGTGAGACTCTGCAGAAATGGGCCATAATTAAAATATAAATACAAGTTCTTCCAAATTTCACCACTGACTATATAAGAAATCGATAACTATCTGAATATTGCACACTTTTTTTGCATATTGTAGCCAACAAAATGAAGCAGAACGTCACATATCGAGAACATTACGTGAAAATGGCATAGTACAAAGAGGAAACACACTAGAAAATGGTAATAATTTCCCGAAATGCGTTGTGTACAATATGAATCAATCCTGATTGGTAGCAGAAAAGTTACTTACAAACAAACCCATTGTTTTCACAGTCGCAGGCTTTCGCAAAGCCATTTATAATGGACAAAATTAGGATTGATTGTACACACTGAATTAATAACTGTTGCTCCAGTAAAGCGAAATACACTATGTGATCCAAAGTATCCGGACACCTGGCTGACAATTACAAGTTCGTGGCGCCCTCCATCGGTAATGCTGGAATTCAGTACGCTGTTGGCCCACTCTTAGCCTTGATGCCAGCTTCCAGTATCGCAAGCATACGTTGTCAGGTGCTGGAAGGTTTCTTTGGGAATGGCAGCCCATTCTCCAGCGAGTGCTGCACTGAAGGGAGGAATCGATATCGGTTGGTGCCGCTTAGCTCGAAGTCGGCCTTCCAAACCACCTCAAAGTTGTTCTGTAGGAGTCACGTCAGGACTCTGTCCAAGTCAGTCCATTACAGGGATGTTATTGCCACGTAACCACTCCGCCAAAGACCGTGCATTATGAACAGGTGCTCGATCGTGTTGAATGATGCAATCGCCATCCCCGAGTTGCTGTTCAACAGTGGGAAGCAAGAAAATGCTTAAAACATCAGTGTAGGCCTGTGCTGTGATAGTGCCACACAAATTATGCAAGAGGTGCAAGCACTCTCCATGAAAAACACGACCACACCATAACACCTCCGAATTTTGCCGTTGGCACTACACACGCTGGCAGATAACGTTCACGGGGCATTTGCCATACCCACACCCTGCCATCGGATCGCCACGTTGTGTACCGTGATTCGCCACTGTTCAGTAGTCCAGTGCCTGCGAGCAGGAGAGCTTCTGTAAAGTTTGGAAGGTAGGAGGTATTGGCGGAAGTAAAGCTGTGAGGACGGGCCGTGAGTCGTGCTTGGATAGCTCAGATGGTAGATCACTTGCCCGCGTAAGGCAAAGGAAGTTTCATATCAGCGTACACTCCGCTGCAGAGTGAAAATCTCATTCTACCCATTTCCTACTGGATTGAGTGTATTTTAAACGCACATTTTACTTTCTACGACTTATGTAATGGTTGTGCTCAAAATTGTTTTAAATTATATCTAAACTGCAAAGAACTTCTTTTGCGAACAGCTTATGCTAAGGACAACACACACACCCATGCACGAAGGAGGACTTGAATCTCCGATGGGAGGAGCCGTGCGAACCATGGCAAGGCGCCCTAGACCACGCAGCTACTCCACACGTCAATAAAAAAAGAACTGGACACTCGACGTACCTGATTTTCAAAAATTCAGGCGGTACAAAATCGGTTCAAGGTATGTAAAACAGATATCACAATCAGATTTATGAAAGATGAGGGAAAGGTAAGTGTGCTCGTCAGTGAATCTTCGCAAAGTATTGGTACATTGTTTGAAATATGACGTGAACTGACAATATGAAAAATATTTATAATCACTATGTTCGAACCTTTGATCTTTACAGATTCAGTCAATTTATCATCACTTATTAGGTAGACTGAAAGATATTACGTATTCAGGCGCAGAAATCCACCACTGTTGTATTACACTAATGGCAACAAATAGCTGCAAACAGTAACTTTCGTTAAATATCTGGGATTACCCATCAGAAACGAGTGCAATGAGCACACTAAACTAATATTAGGAAAAGTAGACGCATGGCTGGGATACGTAGGAAGACTCTTAAGAAAATGTAATTCATCCACGAAAGTGGTGCCTTACAAAACACTTGTTAAACCGATCAGTGAGTATTATTCATTATACATAAAATTTCACGTGGAGATTGCGCAGTATGTTAGTGACCTTATTTTTATTGTTGTTGCTTTAGATCATTTAAAAATGGATACTAGATATGCGAAACTGGTCTTTGAAATAAATGGTTTATACTGTGTAAATGAGACTGTACAATGCATTAGTAGGCCCTGTAGTGTATTACCGTGAAGCAGCTACAATCTCAAGGCCTCCACCGGCGATTACAAAAAATTACTTCTTAAAGCCCATGATGGAAAGAGAACTATTGTCGTGACAGAATCTTCGTAGTATAGGTCTAAGTGGTTTTTAAGCAATACACACGCCCATCCTTCTTAGCTGTACGTCCATTAACGGCCAGTTCAAATGATGACGTACGGACTCTTTTTCACTCGTTCATTCGTCGTATAATAGGGACTGAAAAACTCAATTTGTGAACCAGAAACTCTTAATTGGCGTCTTTTTATAACTTTTTAAGCAAATTGAAGTTATTGGACGTTTCAAGCAAATTTTGTTTGTGTGCTCTGCAGTACTATAGATACGCTATACGCTTGCTAATTCTAAAAATGTGCAATATTGCATTTAAAAATTCCTGTTATTAGTTAGGTTTTTCATGGTTATGTTATCTTGTTTCTTAATGTTTTTGACTGCTTTACCTACGAATGTGTCGAAACAGAACAATTAAAAATGAAAATTTGTGGTAAGATCTTATGCGACCAAACTGCTTAGGTCATCGGTCCCTAAGTTACACACTACTTAATCTAACTTAAACTAACTTACGCTATGGACAACACACCCACCCATGCCCAAAAGAGGACTCGAACCTCCGACGGGGGGAATAGCGTTGACCGTGACAATACGCCCAGACCGAGCGGCTACCCCGTGCGGCTACAGAAAAATTCCTAAGGACCACATAACACGTAATAGCACGTCAGTTAGACGTACTGTAAAACCAGCTCTCACTTCCTTGTCTCACATACGCTACTGGCCATTAAACTTGCTACACCAAGAAGAAATGTAGATGATAAACGGGTATTCATTGGACAAATATATTATACTAGAACTGACATGTGATTACATTTTCACGCAGTTTGGGCGCATAGATCCTGAGAAATCAGTACCCAGAACAATCACCTCTGACCGTAATAACGGCCTTTATACGCCTGGCCATTGAGTCAAACAGAGCTTGGATGGCGTGTACAGGTACAGCTGCTCCTGCAGCTTCAACACGATACCACAGTTCATCAAGAGTAGTGACTGGCGTATTGTGACGAGCCAGTTGCTCGGCCACCATAGACCAGACGTTTTCACTTGGTGAGAGATCTGGAGAATGTGCTGGCCAGGGTAGCAGTCGAACATATTCTGTATTCAGAAAGGCCCGTACACGACCTGCAACATGCGGTCGTCCATTATCCTGCTGAAATGAAGGGTTTCTCAGGGATCGAATGAAGGGTACAGCCACGGGTCGTAACACATCTGAAATGTAACGTCCACTGTTCAAAGTGCCGTCAATGCGAATAAGAGGTGACCACGACGTGTAGCCAATGGCACCCCATACCATCACGCCGGGTGATACGCCAGTATGGCGATGACGAATACACGCTTCCAATGTGCGTTCACCGCGATGCCGCCAAACACGAATGAAACCATCATGATGCTGTAAACATAACCCGGATTCATCCGAAAAAATCACGGTTTGCCATTCGTGTACCCAGTTTCGTCTTTGAGTACACCATCGTAGGCGCTCCTGTCTGTGATGCCGCGACAAGATAACCGCAGCCATGGTCTCCGAGCTGATAGTCCATGGTGCTGTAAACGTCGTCGAACTGTTCGTTCAGATGTTTGTTGTCTTGCAAACGCCCCATCTGTTAACTCAGGGATCGAAACGTGGCTGCACGATCCGTTACTGCCATGCGGATAAGATGCCTGTCGTTTAGACTGCTAGAGATACAAGGCCGTTTGGATCCAACACGGCATTCCGTATTACCCTCCTGAACCCACCGATTCCACATTCTGCTAACAGTCATTGGATCTCGACCAACGCGAGCAGCAATGTCGCTATGCGATAAACCGCAATCGCGATGGGCTACAATCCGACCTTTATCAAAGTGGGAAACGTGATGGTACGCATTTCTCCTCCTTACACGAGGCATTACAACTACGTTTCACCAGGCAACGCCGATCAACTGCTGTTTGTGTATGAGAAATCGGTTGGAAACTTTCGTCATGTCAGCAAAAAAAATGGTTCAAATGGCTCTGAGCACTATGGGACTTAACTTCTGAGGTCATCAGTCCCCTAGAACTTAGAACTACGTAAACCTAACTAACCTAAGGACATCACACACACCTATGCCCGAGGCAGGATTCGAACCCGCGACCGCTGCGGTCGCGCGGTTCCGGACTGTAGCGCCTAGAACCGCTCGGCCACACCGCCCGCCGTCATTTCAGCACGTTTAGGTGTCGCCACCGGCGCCAACCGTGTGTGAATGCTCTGAAAAGCTAATCATTTACATATCACAGCATCTCCTTCTTGTCGGTTAAATTTCGCGTCTGTAGCACGTCATCTTCGTCGTGTACCAATTTCAATGGCCAGTAGTGTAGCATCGTTTGAGTCCACGACGCATGCTAGCACCACTTCACACATGTGGCATGTAATATCGACCCATCAGTACAGTTTACGCTGTCGTCGTGCATGCTGCTGTGCTGTCTACAGCAAGATAAAACATTCAAGGCTCCATTATAGCCATCTGTCGAAGTTGAGATATGTTAATGTGGTGTTTTCAAGGAATCAGTTACCGTAATTATACGGGAGTCAGGTAGTTTTAAATATGTTTATTCGCCTTCCTACCACTTATATGTGTTCTGTGCTTCCAGTCAGTTTTATATTTTAGTGTGAGTACACAGCTTTCATCGATGCATGGCCCTTTATGGTAGTACACGTCTATTTTCAAACTACTGTAATTATATAATGTTTTAATTTTTGTTTAGATCACCTGAAAATGCATCTCCACTGATGCGTAACCGATAGTGACATTTCAAGAAAAGTATTTTAACAGGCAGTGCGGAAAATTTTATTCACCGCGTTTAATTTTGGCTGTGATTGTCCGGCCTCCAAAATAATATGTTCATTATATGTGGGAGAATAACCACGATAACGCGTAACTGGGATTTGCTGAAAGTTATACTCAGTGGGTATCTCTTACGCTGTTACTGCTATATAAGAGCTTACCTTATACAGTAGAATATGTGAATTACGAGGCTTGTTTTTTAAGTAAGTACCGTTCTGAAATTAAAGAAAGACGTGCTAAGATATGTCAATAATTTTATTTTTACATGAAAGCCTGTGCCATAATCTACTTTTCTACATGATTTCCGTCAATATTGAGGCACTTGTCATAACGTTGTACCAGTTTTGTGAATACCCTCCTCATAGAAGTCTGCCGCCTGACTTGTTAACCACTGCATCACCACTGTTTTGTCTTCGTCATCGTCTTGAAGACGCTGACCACCCAGGTGTTTCTTCAAGTGCAGGAAAAGATGTTAGTCATTGGGCGCAACATCGGTGCTGTACGGGGGATGATCTAGAGTTTCCCATCGAAAAGATGTGATGAGATCTTTGGTCTGATTCGCCACATGCGGACGGGCATTATCTTGCAGCTAAACGATTCCCTTGTTCAACTTCCATGGACTGTTCCATTGATTCTGGTGTGTCGTAGGCCACCCATGTGTCATCGCCCGTAACAATTTGGCTTAATAAATCATCACCGTCGTTGTGGCACCGCTCAAGCAAAGTCAATGCACTGTCTAAACGTTTGGGTTTGTGCACATCCGTCAAGTCAACAATTTCGGCACCCAACGTGCGCACAATTTTCGGTAATTCAAGTGCTCGGTTGCAATCCCATACGAAACACTACGGCCGGCCAGAATGGCCGAGCGCGACTGCTACGGTCGCAGGTTCGAATCCTGCCTCAGACATGGGTGTGTGTGATGTCCTTAGGTTAGTTAGGTTTAAGTAGTTCTAAGTTCTAGGGGACTGATGACCTCAGAAGTTAAGTCCCATAGTGCTCAGAGCCACTTGAACCATTTTTTTAAACACTACGAGAAAGGTTAGGAAAGTCATTCCGCAAGGAGGAAATCGTGCGGCCATATTTAAATGCTCTCACCCACTTTCTTACCATTCCATCACTTATAATGTTTTCTCCGTAAACTGCACAGATCTCACGATGAATATCGATCGCATTTAGGCCTTTACCACTAAGAAATCTTATAACAGCCCGTACTTCACAACCGGCGGGACTCATGATTATCGGAGGCATCTTAAACACTCAATACACAACGTAAACAAGGAATAATCAGACTGTAATGGCACCAGTGCGTAGATTAAGGTACAGGCTTTCATGTAAAAATAAAATTCTTTTTTAAATTTCAAAACGGTACTTACTTAAAAAACACGCATCGTACATTCATCCCCGACAATTGCTACATGGTGTTCGTTTCTAATTGTCACTGCTGTACAAGAAAACTCGCGTTTGTTCAATTGGCTCTGAGCACTATGGGACTTAACATCTGAGGTCATCAGTCCCCTAGAACTTAGAACTACTTAAACCTAACTAACCTAAGGACATCACACACATCCATGCCCGAGGCAGGATTCGAACCTGCGACCGTAGCGATCTCACGGTTCCAGACTAAAGCGCCTAGAACCGCTCGGTCACACCGGCCGGCCCTCGCGTTTCTATTCAGAACTTAAGTATTACAGCTCTACTCGACAAGCAAAACCTACGACCGCTGACAGTTACACAGAAGAATACAGAGATTTAATTCCCTACATGTTGGACTAAACATCCATCCGCTCTAACATCTGCAGCGCAGGCCAGCAGTGGTACTCGCAACTCAGCGCCACACGTGGATCGAGCGCGGATCGGCGATGCCGGTGGTCAGGCTGGGGAGCTCTCAGGACGGCCTCGTTCGCGGAGTGCCTGCAGGCACACACACGGCAGCGCAGAGTAAACAGCCGTCACTCACTGTGCCTGCTGTCGATTGGCTTCACCGGCCGCTGTCGATTAGCCCAGTTTGCTTGTACCGCGCCGGTAATGGCCGCACAAGTGGGCCCCACTCTTCACTCGCTGCGTCACTCGCACTCCGCCTACCTGCTCCGCTGGTGCCTGTCAGCTGCCCTCGCTGTTTCACCACATCCTGTCTATCGCACACGTGTCCTGTTCATTACTCGCAATACCCCAGAACTCATCGCCGAGTACAGGGACAATACGCACTACGGAGAAATAAACAGTAAACTCAGTAGACATCACGCTAACATCAAGTACCACTGCTTCAGCCTCTCAGCTGCGGGAGCAATCCGCAGCAATGAAGAGCAATCCGCTTAAGGTGTACTAATTATTTAGTCAGACTATGACCGGTTTCGGGATTTAAAATCCCATCTTCAGTTTTATGAAATTATTGTATTTTGTAACACCCACAGCTCCATCCAGTTATGACTGGCGTTCCTACCGTGCGGCTACACGGCGGCACACAGTTTCCATCAGCATGCAGTGACTGCAGCTATTGTAGCTTTCTACATGTATGTGTTACAAAATAAAATACTTTCATATACCTGAAGATGAGATTTTACATACCGCAACCGGACGTGATTTGAATAAACAATTAATATAACTCAAGCGTATATCTCTAATTAATAATAATGCCCTCAGTTCGGTGAGCAACAGTCAGTATGTTTGCCGGCCGGAGTGGCCGAGTGCTTCTAGGCGCTACAGTCTGGAACCGCGCGATCGCTGCGGTCGCAGGTTCGAATCCTGCCTCGGGCATGGAGGTGTGTGATGTCCTTAGGTTAGTTAGGTTTAAGTAGTTCTAAGTTCTAGGGGAATGATGACCACAGCAGTTAAGTCCCATAGTGCTCAGAGCTATTTGAACCATTTTGAGTCAGTATGTTTCGCCAGGGATGCTGTACCCACCGGAAGTCACTCATTGATAATTAGATACTGTAGAGCTTGCAAACTGTGAAGGTCTTCACCGTTACATTTCGCCAGCCGTTCCAAATAGTCGTTGACGTTTTCTGGAATTAGGATTGGGTAATTTATAGTGAAGTCAGGGTGCGATTAGACGTATCAGACTCCACCAAACAGCAATTATTCATAACGATGTACAAGAAATGGTCCGAAAATGTGGAAATAAACATCCTGTCCATTCTCACGGTAACCTGAATGACTGGGCCTAAGTCATTGGATCAGAAAACACTCCAAAAACATCACACAGCTACCTCCGGACTCTCCAAATATTCATTGCATGAAATTCCCATCGCATTATTCGCTCGGAAGCTGAGATAAACGTTCACTGGCTGACGGCGACAATTCCTCTCCTGTCTGAAACCGACTGTCACTTATAATTTGTTTCCTGTTTCTGTCAGATGTTATGTTTCTACCAGCACTACATTTACACCGTATTACAAGATTGTTAGTGGTTGGCGGAGTATATATATATATATATATACAGGGTGAGTCACCTAACGTTACCGCCGGACACATTTCGTAAACCACATCAAATTCTGACGAACCGATTCCACAGACCGAACGTGAGGAGAGGGGCTAGTGTAATTGTTTAATACAAACCATACAAAAATGCACGGAAGTATGTTTTTTAACACAAACCTACGTTTTCTTAAATGGAACCCCGATAGTTTTGTTAGCACATCTGAACATATAAGCAAATACGTAATCAGTGCCGTTTGTTGCATTGTAAAATGTTAATTACATCCGGAGATATTGTAACCTAAAGTTGACGCTTGAAACCTCCGACGTTCAGTTGCGTGTTGTAACAAACACGGGCCACGGTCGGCGAGCAGCATCTGCAGGGACATGTTTACGATGACGACCGTGATTACGAGTGTGTCTGTAGTGCATTGTTGTGGTTTGGTCTAGCTGTCACAGTGTCCGCATGTAGCGCTTGCTGCTATTGTTATTCTGCATTTGTCTTCGCACGCAGACCAACTGTAGTACACCGTGTTACCAGACGTCTGTGATAGTGTAGTGTTGTAGGAACTGTGGCCATGGTGTATTCGAACTCTGAAAAGGCGGAGATGATACTCATCTATGGCGAGTGTCGACGAAATGCAGCTGAAGCCTGCAGGGTGTATGCAGAACGGTACCCGGACAGAGAGCATCCAACGTGCCGCACATTGCAAAACATCTACCGCCAACTGTACGCAACAGGTATGGTCGTAGCACGCAAACGGGTCCGTAACAGGCCCGTCACAGGAGAAGCGGGTGCAGTTGGTGTGTTAGCTGCTGTTGCCATGAACCCACACATGAGTACACGGGACATTGCGAGAGTCGGTGGACTGAGTCAAAGTAGTGACATGCGTATACTGCATCGTCACCGCTTTCACCCGTTTCATGTGTCGCTACATTAGCAATTACATGGTGATGACTTTAATCATCGAGTGCAATTCTGTCAATGGGCATTAACAGAGAATGCGTTGCAGTTCAACCTGTTTACCGATGAAGCGGGTTTCACAAACCATGGGGCAGTGAATCTACGGAACACGCATTACTGGTACGTGGACAATCCTCGCTGGCTCAGACAGGTGGAGCGACAGCGACCGTGGACTGTAAATGTATGGTGCGAAATCATTGGCGACCACCTCATTGGTCCTCACTTCATTGCAGGGGCCCAAACAGCTGCAACATACATCGCGTTTCTACAGAATGATCTTCCAACGTTGCTAGAAAATGTCCCACTGGAAACGCGTCGACGTATGTGGTATCAGCATGATGGTGCACCTGCACATTCCGCAATTAACACTAGGCTGACCCTTGACAGGATGTTCGACGGGCGTTTCATAGGACGTGGAAGACGCATAAATTGGCCAGCCCGTTCTCCTGATCTTACACCTCTGGACTTCTTCCTGTAGGGTACGTTAAAGGAGAATGTGTACCACCGTGATGTGCCTACAACCCCAGAGGATATGAAACAACGCATTGTGGCAGCCTGCGGCGACATTACACCAGATGTACTGCGGCGTGTACGACATTCATTACGCCAGAGATTGCAATTGTGTGCAGCAAATGATGGCCACCACATTGAACATCTATTGGCCTGATATGTCGGGACACACTCTATTCCACTCCGTAATTGAAAACGGAAACCACGTGTGTACGTGTGCCTCACCCCTCGCGGTAATGTACATGTGCGTCAGCGAAAAAGACCAATAAAAAGGTGTTAGCATGTGGACGTAATGTGCTGTTCCAGCCTCTTCTGTACCTCAGGTCCATCACCGTTCCCTTTGGATCCCTACGTAATTCGGTGCTCTCCGATACACACGATCGAACAGCGGAGGAGTGGTACTCAAGCGTCAACTTTAGGTTACAATATCTCCGGATGTAATTAGCATTTTACAATGCAACAAACGGCACTGATTACGTATTTGTTTATATGTTCAGATGTGCTAACAAAACTAACGGGATTCCATTTAAAAAAACGTAGGCTTGTGTTAAAAAACATACTTCCGTGAATTTTTTTATGGTTTGTATTAACCAATTACACTAGCCCCTCTCCTCACGTTCGGTCTGTGGGATCGATTGTCAGTATTTGATGTGGTTTACGAAATATATGCAGCGGTAATGTTAGGTGACTCACCCTGTATATATCTGTAGAGAGAGAGTATACTCCGCCAACCACGGTACCGTGCGGGGCTTTCTTCCTCTGCATTGGCAATATGTATATATATCGGAGCGATATTCCTTGATGGGACGGTGACTACCGAACGGTACGAGAAGGATTTTGAAGGTGATTTCATACCCATTATCCAAAGTGACTCTGATTTCGAGTGGTTAGCACACTGGACTCGCATTCGGGAGGACGACGGTTCAATCCCGTCTCCGGCCATCCTGATTTAGGTTTTCCGTGATTTCCCTAAATCGCTTCAGGCAAATGCCGGGATGGTTCCTTTGAAAGGGAGCGGCCGATTTCCTTTCCCATCCTTCCTTCACCCGAGCTTGCGCTCCGTCTCTAATGACCTCGTTGTCGACGGGACGTTAAACACTTAATGTCCTCCTCCTCCTCCTCTGATTTCGACAAGACGCAGTTCATGCAAGACGGAGCTCGGCCCCATCGAAGCAGGAGATTGTTAGATGTCCTGGAGGAGCATTCTCGGGATCGCATTCTGGCTCTGGGGTCCCCAGAGGCCACTGGCATTGAGCTCGATTGGCCGCCATATTCTCTGGATATGAACATATGCGACTCGTTTTTGTGGGGCTACATTAAAGACAACGTGTACAGCAATAACGCCAAAACCAGTGCTAAGCTGAAAACAGCCATTCAGGAGATCATCGACAGTATCAATGTTCCGACACCTCAGCGGGTCATGAAGAATTTCGCCCACTGATTAAGTATAAATGTACACATCTACATGTCCGTGGTCTACAAAGTCTACTGCGATAGCTCCGACGTGTTAAACTGAACGTAGAATTAGCAAGCCATGATGGGCCTTCTTTCTCCACAGAGAGATAACGGAGGGCTCTTGTGATTCCGATGTACATCAAGAGGAGGGCGCAGCCTTGAGGGAATTGGGTACGGATGGCGGGCCCGCTCACTGCTGCTATAGATAGATAGATAGATAGAGAGAGAAAGGGAGAGAGATGTAGTATGTTGTGGTACACCATTCCCTGTAGATATGTTGGACAGGCTCTGTTAATATGCAAAAATCAGGCCAGGCAACTTTATTCGCGGTATGGTTATGAGCACCTCCAAACCATATTGTCACGACTCCTCGTCGCTCCAGCTCATTGCAGAGATTTCATTCATTCGAGTGGCACACACCGTAAGTAGGCTGTTTAGGTTTTTATATTGGTAACGCCACGTAGCGCTCTGTATGAAAATCACTGGCTGTGCTGCGTGCAGTCTGGGCTAGTTTGCATTGTTGTCTGCCATTGTAGTGTTGGGCAGCTGGATGTGAACAGCGCGTAGCGTTGCGCAGTTGGAGGTGAGCCGCCAGCAGTGGTGCATGTGGGGAGAGAGATGGCGGAATTTTGAAATTTGTAAGACTGGATGTCATGAACTGCTATATATATATATATTATGATTATTAAGGTAAATACATTGTTTGTTCTCTATTAAAATCTTTCATTTGCTAACTATGCCTATCAGTAGTTAGTGCCTTCCGTAGTTTGAATCTTTTATTTAGGTGGCAGTAGTGGCGCTCGCTGTTTTGCAGTAGTTAGAGTAACGAAGATTTTTGTGAGGTAAGTGATTTGTGAAACGTGTAGGTTAATGTTAGTCAGGGCCATTCTTTTGTAGGGATTATTGAAAGTCAGATTGCGTTGCGCCTAAAATATTGTGTGTCAGTTTAAGGACAGTCATGTATAATTGTTCAAAGGGGACGTTTCATATGGCGACCCTGCCAGGATCCATATGAAACGTCCCCTCTGAACAATTATACATGACTGTCCTTAAACTGACACACAATGTTTTTAGCGCAACGCAATCTGACTTTCAATAATCCCTACAAAAGAATGGCCCTGACTAACATTAACCTACACGTTTCACAAATCACTTACCTCACAAAAATCTTCGTTACTTGAACTACCGCAAAACAGCTAGTGCCACTACTGCCAGCTAAATAAAAGATACAAACTACGGAAGGCACTAACTACTGATAGGCATAGTTAGCAAATGAAAGATTTTAATAGAGAAAAAACAATGTATTTACCTTAATAATCATAATATATATAGCAGTTTATGACATCCAGTCTTACAAATTTCAAAACTCCGCCATCTCTCTCCCCACATCCACCACTGCTGGCGGCTCACCTGCAACTGCGCAACACTACGCGCTGTTCACATCCAGCTGCCCAACACTACAATGGCAGACAACAATGCAAACTAGCCACAGACTGCACGCAGCACAGCCAGTGATTTTCATACAGAGCGCTACGTGGCATTACCAATATAAAAACCTAAACATCCTACTTACAACACCTGTCACTTCACTGCCACTGTTTTACGTCAGCGGAGAGGGGTCACACGACAGCGTGGGCCAGTTGTATACAGTCTAAAACGCTCCAAAGCCACCCATGTGCTTCCTTTAAAGGGTCACTAATATTCTGTACCATGAGGTTATACCACCATCCACATGGCTCTCTGGACAATGCGTCGCTGACGATATTACCTGTGTAGTGCTAGTGCCCTAGTGGAGGCTGCGACGTCACCGTTAGAAACACGACTTCTTCTCCCAATTTCTCACGTTGTACTGAGAGAAGTCATATCTGCCTCGCACTCAACGTTGGGCTTTCAGGAGGAGCAGTCAGTCACTTTCTCACCAATGTTGCTCAGCACTGCACAATTTAGCAACTCAAAAAAATGCTGCGGTATGAAATCACTGTTTAATCAAGAACACAAACGAGCTGGTAGTGGTTTCTAGTAGAAGACAGTGATCTTCCAGCCGATTTAATTGGTTCTCAAATAGGAGCCCCTGCTGTCTGAATGGGTCAGGAATGGACTCTTGGCAGGGCAGTCCATTTCAGGAATATTATTGTCCACAAGCCACAGCCGCACAGATGCTACATCATGACAGGGTGCTGCACCACGCTCGTACAAACCATCAAGGTCTCCGTACTGTTACTCAACTGCATACTGTTCACATTGTTGTAAAATGTGTTCATATCCTTCCGCGTTTACCATTTTTTTTCAGGGAAATAAGATGCTCAAAGTCTAACCACGGAAAACACCATTACACAGTAACACTACCTCCTCCATACTTTACTGACGGCCCTACGGATGATGGCAGATACTGTCGTCCAGGAACCGTCACTCCAAATTACTCGCTTCCAGTCGCCTACTGTGCAGTGGCATCGCTCTTTGCACCGCTTGAAGCGTCGCTTAGTATTGTCTACGGAAATGTGTTGCTTATGAGGATTTGCTCGACCACTGTACTCCCAGTCTTTTGGACTCCCTAATCACAGTAATTGTACTAGCATGACTGCTGACAGAGCTTTGAAAATCACAAGTGATTCCTACGGTCCTTTTTCGTCAGCACACGAGAGCTGCATGACCTTGTTTTAGCTGTGGTTGTTACCTTGCGTTTCCACATTGTAATCACATGACCAACAGTCGACTTGGGCAGCTTTAGAAACACTGAAACGTTCGTGGTGAATCCGTTACTCAAGTGACATCAATGACTAGTTCGCGTTCGAAGTCACAGAGCTATCCTGCTCGACCCAATCTGCTGCTACTAACTACTCAGTACCCCTCGCCGCCTTTTATACTGGTGGATATGCCTCTCCTGACATCTAGTAGTCAGTTCTACATTACGTAGAGGTCCCGGATATTTTGATCAAATAGTGTGTAGCTACACCTTTGAAGGCGTTCACTTTCACATCTTGGCGAAGAATTCGCGAACACTTCGATGAATAAACTGTAGAAATTCTGCGTGGTTACTCGCAGAGCGTCATAGAGGTTACTTTTCACTTGTAGCTCGACACCTAAGTGATATCCGTTTCTTTGCAGAATCTGTTTACTTGAAATTTGATGTCCAAACATAACGATATTTTTCTTCTCGGAAAAGGATTGAACGGAAAGTGGACACGAAGAGCACGTTATTTTGAGTGACTCATCCTTTTTAATAAATTCCTGAAATTAGAAAGAATATGCCCACGATACCAAGGAATATCTGATACTGAAAAACGACACATAGGCATCAGTTTAATGTCGCTAGCCTCACAGATCTGCTCCCTCTTGCACACAGCTCCGCCTTTTCGAAAGGTCCCACTGGTCCTGTAACATCTCTAAATTTAACACACATAAGAACCACGATTTCTAATACAGGCTAGGCAGTTTGGTACAATGTATGTCCACGCGATATCAGCACTTCAGGTTCTGGCGTTTTTCATTTTACAAGGGGAAAAAATCAGTCCTCCTCTGACATGTATCGCTGTCACGATACCAGGAACTGCACAGGAAAACTAGTAGCCACCCAGAACCATATTGTGCTACCACAAAATGTTTGAACGAAAAGGTTGGATTTACTGAAGTGTATTCCTTAGAAAGCTGAAATATTATTGGCTGCTTACAAATATTTTCTGAAGTACCTGAACTGCAAAGTCATTATTATCTAATGTATTTCCCTTAAGCATTATTTCGTTATCTTTCAGTCAACTAGGGTATATGACATAATAATTTAGTGTTTCCAGACTTTGAATAAAAATGTTAAAGTTATCTTTAGGTTAACAATGCTACGTTCCTATATGGCTTACTGACACGTTAAAGAAGTCACGAACAGAAAATTTGGGGCCTGCTGCTAGTTGCGGGGCAGTGAGGACAGCATTAACCAAACTGCAGCGTCGTTTTCCCAGACCGCTACGGTCGCAGGTTCGAATCCTGCCTCGGGCATGGATGTGTGTGATGCCCTTAGGTTAGTTAGGTTTAAGTAGTTCTAAGTCTAGGGGACTGATGACCTCAGATATTTAGTCCCATAGTGCTCAGAGCCATTTTCGTTTTCCGAGCAGGTTATAGTTGCGGACTTCAGCCGTTGAGCAGAGAAACGTTACGAAGCTCTCGTGCTGAGCAGGGAAATGTTGCAAAATTGGTGTGATGCGAGATAAGTACTTCAGCTAGAACAAGGAGTAAGGAAAGAAATCGGCTGAGAGCTACTTATCGGAAGTAATGTAGATGAAAGGTGGAAAACCATAATATGAACTGTAAGACAGGAACATTAAACCCCAACCCCGAATACGTCTGCAGTGTCTTAACCACTTCGCTCTTTTTCCTGTATTTAGCTGAAAGGTGAAACAGATGCTTTTTCACTGATTGACGCAAGGAAATAGGTCCTCTCTTTCAAACCGATAATAAGTATCTTTTATTTTGGTAACAAAGCTGTCTACAGTGACCGAGTAAAGCAGTCGTACCACAAGTAAGAAAGTAGCTCGAGTGACGTTAGTAGTCTTTCTTTTCAATACATCAACTGCGTAGCTTTCAGATAATGGTGAAATAACACGAAGCGGAAAGTCTTCCATCAAAGTTTTCCTCGGAAACCCATTTTCATAAATTGGTCCGTACGGAACAACGGCACCGAAACGCGTCGTCCTTGGAAAGCGATTGCGGCCAGCTCACCTGCTGTTGGCCCCTTCAAAAGGCGGCCCTGCGCCGCAGCACTCCCGTTTATTGCTTATTTCGTCCGAGAGGCCTCAGCGGGGCCGGCCTGACAAATGGTCTCTCATTCAGAGGGGTTCACTCAACGCGAGCGACACGCGCCAGGGCAGGGGGCGGCGTAATGGTGCCACCAGCAGTCAAACGGCTAATTACGTAATGACGCGCAGATTGCGCCTCGGCGCTCTACGCGGTGTAGGTAGCCACTCTCACTCGCTACTGAAAGTTGCTGTTTTAAAACGGAAACTGCTGAAACACCCGGTAAGGCGCCTTCTCTACCGTATCATTTTGTGTCCATTCAGTCACCTACCGATGTGAGAGTAGTTACAGAAACTTGTGCTCTCCCTTTAGCAACCTTTTTTTTCTCGAAGTTCATCCAGAAGTACCGAGTAACCTAATAGCTACAAGATAACTTTCAGGGACTGATACATTTGATGCGAGACAAATTTTAGGCTGTTCAACATTCAAGAAAATGGAATGAGATGATCGAATGGCTCTGATGGCCGGGAGTTCCGAGCTGAGGAAGTTCCGCCATCAAGTTGCAAGCGTTTATAATTGACGACACATTGGGCTATTTGGGTGTCGATGGAAATATGGTGACGGCAACACAACATCCAGTCCCCGGGCGAAGAAATCTCATTCTCCGAAGGGGATCGAAACCGCATGGCATTTAGTTGCGCTGAGGACTCAGCAAAGGAGGCAGACGATATTCAAGAACAAGGTTCTCTAAATCGTTGGGAACACTTCTAGAGTACATTGAAATGCGATAGCAAGCAAGAAACTGTTGCACAGCAACCACGTTCCCTGGCACATGAATAAATGGTTCATATGGCTCTGAGCACTGTGGCACTTAACAGCTAAGATCATCAAGTGCCCTAGAATTTAGAGCTAATTAAACCTAACAATCCCAAGGACATCACGCACATCCATGCCCGAGACAGCATTCGAACCTGCGACCATAGCGGTCGCGCAGTTCCAGACTGTAGCGCCTAGAACCGCTCAGCCCCTCCTGCCGGCTCACATGGATAAATTTCCGAAGCTACTGCTCCACCGAGTCCGACACAGACTGTGTGTCCCAATCGTTACCTGGAATATGCGAAGCAGGGCACTGCTAACTGCCACACAGCGAGGAGAACCTTAGCAAAAAGTGCCAACGGTGTAGTAAGACAGCACCCAGATCGTCGGTCTGCAAACCTCACAATACAGAGTAATGACATCCAAACACCCGAGCTCCGGCACTCCAAAAAGCTTGAGGCAAGTGCAGGGATGGTTCCTTTAAAAGAGCACTGCCGACGTCCTTCACCATTCCTCCGTAATTCGATGGGACCGAAGACCTCGCTGTTTGGTCCTCTACCCCCAAATCAACCAACCAACCAACCGGCACTCATAGGCGTTATAGTACTGATGAGAAATGCAGAGACTCGGGAAAATCATAGTTAACTGAGACACCACGGTGCCGACATGACTCCTGACACACAAGAGCAAATGTTCACCTAACGAGTTCTAAGTCTAGGGGACTGATGACCTCAGATGTTAATTCCCATAGTACTTAGAGCCATTTGAACCATATGTGTGATGTATGATTTTTGAATATTGAATACCCTTGTCTCAGACACCTCGGCCTCAGTGTCTGCTCATTGCAGCCACACCACTGGTCCCAAAGGAATGAGAGTCTCGCTAAATACAGGTTAGCTCTACTGGAGAAATGTAATCTGCTGCTTGGTGCCTGCCTGAGCACTTCACCTGCGAGACTGTGGTTGGATGGCTCTGAGCACTATGCGACTTAACTTCTGAGGTCATCAATCGCACTAGTTAAACCTAACTAACCTACACATCCATGCCCGAGGCAGGATTCTAACCTGCGACCGTAGCGGTCTCGCGGTTCCAGACTGACGCGCCTAGATCCGCACGGCTACCCCGGTCAGCCAGACTCTGGTTGGACTTCATCGCTCCACGCTGCCCGTATCGACGAGTCACAGCCACGACCGGTAGGGGATGTGGACCTACTGGGGTACTCTGATGAAGGACCAAACCGTCTGACTGCAAGCTGCCATCTTCTGATTGCTGGGTGGGCACCCGAGTGTCTATATTGCCTTCTTGGGTATGCGCTGCATATGATGAGGGAGCTCTAGGCTTCGGTCTTCACGACACCTACCATTCAGAAGACATCTGAGGCTACAGATCTAAGATCTAAGCGCACGACCCTTCGCGAGAGTTCTAAGGCCCATGGTATCCACAGAGGCAAATAAACGCAATGATGGCTGACATAGTGCTTAGTGTATTCGGGATTGTAAAACAGTTAAGATCCTAAGACGCCAGGAAGGCGTCTGGCCCAGGCGGTATCCCTGTAAGACTATATGTTGACTATGCTTCAAATATAGCACCATTCTTATCCATCATCTATCAGAGATCACTGGAACAGCGGAAAGTTCCACGGGACTGGAAGAAGGCTCTGGTCATAGCAATCTATTAAAAGGGTAGAAAATCGGATGCACATAATTATCATCCAATTTCACTGACGTCAATTTGTTGTACAATCATGAAACATATTTTGTGTTCAGACGTAATGACCTTTCTAGAATTGAGAAGCTCATCTGCAGAAACCAGCACGGTTTTAGGAAACAACGGTCATGCGAGACACAGCTGGCCCCCTTTGTGCATAATATACAACAGGCTCTAGATACCGGGTCCCAGGTTGAGGCCATATTTGTCGACTTTCGAAAAGTGTTCGACTCAGTTCCGCTCTGTCGCTTGCTCCAAAACATGCGCACTTACGGACTATCCGATGACATATGTGGTTGGATAGAAAGTTTTCTAACAGACAGAGAGCAGTATGTAGTCCTGAATGGGGTGACTTTAACAGAAACAAGCGTAATTTCAGGTGTACCCCAGGGCAATGTAATAGGTCCGCTGCTTTTTACGATTTACATAAACGATCTGGTTGATGGTATTGACAGCGGCATTAGACTGTTTGCCGATGATGCTGTGGTCTACAGGAAAGTAGTATCACACGAAAGTTGTGAACAAATCAATGAGGATTTGCAGAAAATAGATGTGTGGTGTAATGACTGGCAGTTATCTCTCAATATTATTAAGTGTAACCTAGTGCGAATAACAAGGCGAAAATCACCATTGATGTACGAGTCCAAAATAAACGCCCAGTCTTTGGAAGCGGTAACGTCCGTCAAGTATCTGGGTGTGATTATTCGAAATGATCTCAAATGGAATGATCAGATTACACAAGTAACGGGCAAGGCGAACTCTAGATTGCGGTTTATTGGTAGAATCCTGAAGCGATGCAGTCCTTTGACAAAGGAAATTGCTTAAAATACATTCGTTCGTCTGATTCAAGAGATTGAGAAGATCCAAAGAAGAGCGGCAAGATTCGTGACTGGTATATTTAGCCATAGCGAGAGCGTAACAAATCTCATAGAAAGTTTGAAGTGGGACACACTTGCAGATAGACAACGCGCTAAACGTAAGGAGCTGCTCACTAAATTCCGTAATCCGATCTTTGCCGAGGGTGTAGAGCATATATTATTACCACCAACTTTCAAATCGCGCAATGATCACCATTCAAAAATAAGGGAAATTAGAGCTCGTACTGAGGCGTTCAGACACTGGTTTTTCCCTCGCCCGGGCCGCGAGTGGAACAGAGGGGGAGAAATATGACTTTGGCGCCTATTGTGTCCTCCGGCCCACATCACTTAGTGGATAGCGGTCCCCGCTACGGCACCCCGCACCACCTCACTGTCACACAGTGTACCTGCCCTGTCGCAAGCTACGTGAGCTGCCAGAGTGCGGGGGTCAAGCATTTCTCACCAACTCCCGAGCTAACAGCGCGCCCCAATTCCGTAGACGAAAGACCAGACCTCGGAGCTTGGCCTCTGACATTTGTTAACACCTGCCGTACCTCGAAGTCCACTGAACTCATGACCTGAGGGATGGCGCTCGCAGTAGAAAGATTTAGGCTCAATATCCTGTCGTGGACGAAATCAGTAGAGGGACACTAGTGTGGATTGGGGAAGAGGGATAAAACTCGGGCGTGCTGTTTCAAAACAACCGTCCCTGCCTGAGTCCTAAGTGACAAACGGAAATGACAGATTACTAAATCTAGTTAGCCGGATGGGGATCTGAGCAACTGTTTTCAGAATATAAACCCAGTTTCTCACCTCTCCGCCAGCTCATGACCGTGAACGGACTTCAAGAATATTGTGCTAATTCATAGCCTGTCCGAAAAGTTCCAAGAGGGATCTTGTTGCTGGCCTCGACTTCAGCAGAGGAACTTCAGTGTCAGCTTAACCTAACAACTGTAAGCAGCAGGTCTGCATTCGGTTAGTCAGCTACGAGCGGGCAGTATTAAGTAGTGGACGTGCGGCCGTAGTGTGTCAACGGTGTTGAGATGCAGATCGCAACAGAACAACGAATAGTGCTTCGATTCATGTACAGCTAGGTACAATGGCTAAGTAGACAATTTGAGACCATGAAGAACACACCGTGCATAAGTGTTTAGGTGGCTTAAACGTTTTACGGTAAAGTTATCGCGCGAGAAACAAAGTGAGGTCGGGCTGTGCCAACTGAGGTTCATACGATGGAAACAATTAGAAAATTAGTTCTCCTCTCTTGCAGAGCTATCAATGAAGAACGACACATCCTTAATCAAGTGCTCAAGATATTCTCCAGAAGATTTTGAAGAAGAGAAAAGTGTGTGCAAATTCTATCCGGTACGCCCCGACTCCAGAACAAACCATCGACCCGCGGACGACTGCCATTACGTAACTGAACTGGAAAAACGCGGACAGTTATTCCTTTCTGAAAACAGCACCAAGTGACAAGACTTGATGTTATCAGTTACAACCTACCACAAAACGACAAAGTGTAGAAAGTGTCTCTCAAGGTTCACCAATACAAAGAAGGCATGACTCACAAAACCGAAACTGAAGACAATGATCATCGCCTTTATTAACACTCACGGCGTTACCCACAGGCAGTTTGTTCCCAGTAATATCACTGTAGATTCCCAGTATTATTAGAGATGGCGGTTGTCGCTAAAACATCCTGTTACCGGTTAAATCGTTTTTCTTTTTTTTTCTCATGCCAAACGGCTCAGAATATCTGAATTCTGAAATAACCCATTTCGATTCAGTATTCCTATTATTCCCTGTAGAAATGGAAGAAAAGTTGAAAAATTTTAACTCACTCAGTTTCGAGAGACAAAGAATCGAAATATTGAATTAAACAGGCAAATAAAAGGGAACTTAGTCCACTGTTCGTTGCTTTCCACGAAATGTCGTAAGTGGTTGAAACTGCAAACACTCATGAATATTCTCCTATACATTCTAATTTTTTGAAACTGTGCCCAAAAATCATGCTGTAATAGGCTATCATACCATTATTTGGACATTACGAATAGTCAGTGCTAAATGTTGAAAAGTGAGCCTGAGGATCTCTATTCGTCTTGTTAATTTGTGCGGTTTCAAGGGCTACAAGTGGATAAAGGCCTGTTATGTAGGCATAGGCCGCAGATCAACTACTTTCTGTTTTTATTGTATACTATCAATAAATTCCCGTTAAGTTTTTGATTTATTACTGTTACCATTATTTTCTTCCTCTTTTATTATTTCGTAGAAACGGCAGACAAAGCTTTAATCTTTTTACGTAAATGAAGCATTGTCCTTCATTGCTACGTCACTCCACAAAAATATTTACAGACTAGGGTTGGTGATACTCTGCAATATAACGGCTGTCCGGCGGCGACAGCGAGAAACTACCGTATACATCGGGCGTGGACAGGTCTCGCACGCTGCACGTACATGCGTACTTTAAGGGGAGGTTTACTATCTTTGGCCCAAAAAAAGCATTTTCTTTGATAATTGTTTTCTCGGGATGTGTTATAGATATCAAAATCAAATTTGGTCAAAATGTTTATTGATATTTCCTCTACAAACTGGAATTTTTTCGACCGGAAATATCGAAGAGCAAAGGCGGAAGTGCCGTCGGCACGAAACCAAATTTCGCTGTAGACCTCCACGCGTGGTATGTCACAGGTCAGCCTGCTCGTCTGAAATCAAAATTGAGTTGAAGTTAGTGAAGTATACAAGATTCTTTAGGAGTTGTACCTCGCTTAAGTTATTTGGACCATAGGAACAAATTGGCGGCCATTTGAAAAAAAAGGGTTTTTTCATCGATTTCTCCACTTCGTCGGCCAAGTAAAAATATTTATAGTCGATGGATCGGAATAAAAGTGGTACAACTCCTAGACAATTTAGTTAGCTCCGTTAGAAACAAAGAATCATATTAATCGGTTCAGTAGATTTGAACTTACCATACCGCGCGACAAAAAAAAGTCATTTCGAGAAAAACGCGTTTGAAGTTTGGACTACATATAAATCCAATATTATGCAACGTACGTTCAATCTGCTATTCCTAGTCCATAAACCAGCCCTTCCTCTTCCTCATAGAGGGCGTTCTGCTCGATCTGGGCCATCCAGCGCTGCTCCAGAGCCGCTCGTACGGCCGGGGACAAGCGGTTTTCGGACGCTTCAATCCGGTGGTCGTCCGAATGCTTGGCGAACTGCGTCGAATGGAGTCCCAAGGTGACGCCCATCGTTGTCATGGTGTTAAGAATTGCTGAATACGCTTCGTTGAAGCTGCTCACTGCAAAGAAAGTCGCAATTTCCACAGTCCTCGCACCAGAATGCTAATGCTCCGGGGCTACCTTCGAAACACACGCGTTCAAGCTTTCATTTGAATCTTGTGTGTTTCCTCCCAAGCACCGGTACAATAACTCGTCCTCCGAAAGAAAAAAGCTGGTACGTGAAAAAGGCCGATTTCAGGCAGGTGCATTTTTTTGTTCTACCGCGAATAACACACATTTCCGTTCCATATTCGAAAAAATCGTTTCGGTGGTGGATTCTAAACACTTTTATGGATCCAAAAATGCAATTTTAAAAAAAATCCGTTTTTTTAACCAAAAGATAGTAAACCTCCCCTTAAGCGACGACACACGGCAACAGGGACGTTACTGTCTCTGCAACCCTACACCAATTCTTATGCCATTTGTTTGTTGCTCATTTCTGACTGCATTGTTACTAAAATGTCACTGATCGCTTATTCCACTTTCTATAGTAACGCAATATTTCAGACAAATGCAGATTATACGGATAAAACTGCTCCCTTTTCTTTTAAAAAAAGGTCTATTTAAAAACGAATAATTTTAACATTGCTGCTATGGCTAATTGATATTTCCGTTTTTTTATTAGTAAGAAAATTAAGAAGATTACATCTTTTTTTAACCGAGATCAAACAAATAGCGAAAAGTACTGGTTATTAAGAACTAGAATACCGGTATCGGTTTTAACTAGTTGTTTTTACTACCTCTATGTGTTATTTGGGTGACTTAGATCGGTTGTGCAAGAGTAATCAGAGGATTCATTGTCAACAGTGTAAGGGAAGGGAGTTCTTGTTGTTGCACGACACCGCACCCGCTCACATGGCTGTACATCTACTGAGATTTCTGGCGAAGAAACAAGTTCCATTTCTCAACCACACTTCATACTCACCCGATCTGAAACCGAGCCGGCCAGTGTGGCCGTGCGGTACTAGGCGCTTCAGTCTGGAACCGCGTGACAGCTGCGGTCGCAGGTTCGAATTCTGCCTCGGGTATGGATGTGTGTGATGTCCTTAGGTTAGTTTGGTTTAAGTAGTTCTAAGTTCTACGGGACCGATTACCACAGATGTTAAGTCCCATAGTGCTCAGAGCCCTTTTTTTCTTTTTTTGGAACCGAGCACATTTTGTTTTTATTCTGAAAAATAAAAATTCACACGATTTGTCAACACTTTGTTGACATAACGGACATTCAAGCCAATACGACGTGCAGCTAGAATGACATCCCAAAGAAAAAATTTTCTGGCAGTCTCACTTGATAATAAGGCCGTGCTGTGTGTTGTACTCAAGTGGGGGGAGACAATGTAGAACACCCGAAGCATTAATACCACCAATGCCGAAACTTCTTGTACTGACAGGGCATTTTGGTCTTTTTCGTTGTATTATAGGAATCCTATGGTACAATTGTGTTATTAATAGCATATTCAGTTCTGTTTAATCAGGGTTAAGTAACTTACAATATCCAACATATATTTATGCTGTAAATATTGGTGCCTGCATGCTTCTCATTTTATTTATGCTGGTTTCTACAGCAACTAAGAATCTGTTGATGATTCCATAGGAGCTGTAAACTTCAGTCAATAAGTTAAGTAAATTCACTACAGGAGCATTTGGGGCTTAACAAACTGGGAACCGTTATTTTAGACTTGACAAGTATACAAGCAATTAACAGAAGTATAAGGCACAATGTACATAGCAACGCGGAAACCTCGTGAAAAAAATGATTCAAATGGCCCTGAGGACTATGGGACTTAACCGCTGAGGTCATCAGTCCCCTAGAACTTAGAACTACTTAAACCCAACTAACCTAAGGATATCACACACATCCATGCCGGAGGCAGGATTCGAACCTGCGACCGTAGCGATGGCGCGTTTCCAGACTGTAGCGCTTAGAACCGCTCGGCCACCTAGGCCGGCGAAACCACATGAGTACAGTGTATTAAAATAAACTATTCCGTATTTTGAGAGGTGACATATGGACCAAAACCAGAAGAATATTTTCTACAAACATGGGCTCTAAAATGCATACGTAAGAGCTATGAGCACTTGCTGAGTAGAAGCAGCGAAATGGAACAACTCTTTAGGTATGCGATTTACAGCCCAAGCATGTTGAACATTTCTTCTGCACTAAGTGTATTCATGTACTGACCACTTCGAACAATTACTCACTGAAACACTGCAAGCATTTTTGTAACGTCTATCATCGACCGGTTAACGTGTCGAACCTACCCAGCCGTATATAGTGTCAGTTTTGTTTCACTGTACCAAAGCCTCACCAGCAACGCTGCATTACGAAATTACAGATATTAAAAGTTTTATTTTTTTGTCGCTTTTGCGCTGTATGCTTACTAAGCCGCTTCGTCGTTACCGGTAGAAGCCATCAAGAAGCACGAGTCTTAATGCAATATTTGCGTGTGATGCTCAAATTTAAGAGAAAAAGCATCTTCTTGTCCATACTTTTTTTGCAGAGGCAGATAATAATCTACACTATAAAAGTTTTCTCACTTTCTGGAAGATAATGACAAAAGAAACTGCAGAACCACAAAAAAGGTACCATTACTATCGATGCGACCAGAGGTGACAACAGGAGAAAAACGGCGAGCATCTACAGCGCTCAGCGATGCATTTCCCCGAAGCAGAGGCCCTCTAAAAGGCACGCAGCACAATTTAATTCACAAGTTTCCCGAGGCGCACAAAAAATAGCGGCTGGTAATTGAGAGCGGCCAGTGAAGTCACGTGGCGTGTGACACGGTGCCACCCTGTACCTTGCCACTGTCACTCTGCCCCTCCCCTCCCGCCACAGCCGTGGCAAAGCCACACCAGAGATGGCTGTACCGCTCCACTGTGAGACCCGCGCATGCGCGTTGCCGGTTAAGCCAATGGCGCCCAGCAGAACAGAAGCGTTAGAAAAGTAAACAGCGATAAGACATTTATTGTTAGGCTACAGCGGGAAAAAAATGAAGTATCCCTTACAATGAGGGCAGTGTTCTGTCGTCAAAATAGTAAATACAATACCCGCACCATTCTCCCCTCTATTTTGTAGCGATGATAATGTATTGGTAGGGCGCACAGGAATGAGGTCTTCAATGCGCGTACTAAAAGTTTTTGAGACAAATGTGGATAAAAGTGTCGGAATAATAAAACTCCAACAACAATTGAAATAAAAAAGTGAACGCACTCACACACACACACACACACACACACACACGCACGCACACGTGCGTGTCCACACTCGCGCGCCTCCGCCGCGTCTGCTTCACTGTATTCGAGCATAAGTGGTCTACGAATTTTACATTCCACACCTCCTTCCATTACCAAACTGACGATTCAATTCTTTTAGTTCGATTGAACAACATTTTTCTTTTTGTCCTCATTAGTTGTTCTATCTACGCATTAATTTTGGACATCTTTTAAGCACTGCATTTCAAAAGCTTTTGTTCTCGTCTTGTCTGAATTGCTTACCGCTTACGTTTCACTGCTGTACAAGGCTACACTCCAGGCAGATACGTTCAGAAAATATTTCAGAACATTTCAATTTATATTCCATGTGAACAAATCGATCTTTTTCAGAAACGCCTTCTTTGCTATTGCTGGTTTGCATTTTATATCATCTCTACTTCAGCCATCATCAGCTACATTGCTGAACAAATAGCAAAACTCATCAGCTAAATTTACCACCTCATTTCCTACTGTAATTCCTCCAGTGCCACTTTATTTGTTTCGACTACATTCAGCCGGCCGCTGTGTCCGAGCGATTCTAGGCGCTTCAGTCCGGAACCGCGCTGCTGCTGCTGTCGCAGGTTCGAATGCTGCTACGGGCATGCATGTGTGTGATGTCCTTAGGTTAGTTAGGTTTAAGTAGTTCTAAGTCTAGGGGACTGATGACCTCAGATGTTAAGTCCCATAGTGCTCAGAGCCATCTGAACCGTTTTTCGTCTACCTTCCAATACCACTCTCTTACCTTTCCTGATACTCATTCTGTCCTCTTTTGAAGGCATTATCCATTTCATTCATCTACTCTTCCAAGCCCTGCACTGGCTCTGAGAGATTTACAATGTCATCGCAAGCCTCAAAGTGTTCTTTTCATGTCTGTGATCTTCAATCCCCTTTATATTTTCTGTTTGTTTTCCTTTACTGCTTGCTGAGTGTACAACATAGGGAACACTACAACCCCGTGTTACTCACTTCTCAACTCCTGCTTCTGTTTCATGCCCTTCGGTTTTTGTAATCACTGTCTGGTTTCTGTACAAGTCGTAGATAACTTACCGCTTACTATAATTTACTCATGCTACCCTCAGAATTATAAGAGTGTTTTGCAGCTTTCTCCAAGTCTACAAGTGCTGTAAACGTAAGTTTACCTTTTATAAGTCGATCTTGTATGATAAGTTGTAGGGTTTGTATAGTCTCGCGTGTTAAGACATCTCTCCGGAACACAAACTTATCTTCCAGAGTTAGCCATTTACAAATTTTTCCATTCCTCTTTAGTTTTTTTTTTTTTTTTTTTTTTTTTTAAACCACGGCTTATTAAGCTGATGCTGCTGTAATATTCACACCTATCAGCACCCGCCTTTTTAGTAGTGGGAATTATTGCAGTCTTCCTCTTGCATACAAGGTGGAATAGTTTTGTCTTAATTTTCTCACCACAGAGTTTTGGCTCTGAGCACTATGGGACTTAACATCTAAGGTCATCAGTCCCCTAGAACTTAGAACCACTTAAACCTAACTAACCTAAGGACAGCACACAACACCCAGTCATCACGAGGCAGAGAAAATCCCTGACCCCGCCGGGAATCGAACCCGGGACAAAAATAAATAGGTTTGTGCGCTACCAAAGTGTCACAGTTGCATTGTTTCCTTGCTAGGAGTCTTTGAGGGATTTGACGCTAAACCTCCCTTTGATCAACGTTCACAGTTGTTTTGACTGCTTCGTACGCACCACACTGACGCTTGCAAAACAGTTACATCTTACTATTAGGAAAGGAAAACTTTAATTACTGCTAAAAATCTCCATGTCCCTGGATAACATCGTTATCGTTTATGTTATGCTGCGTGTAGATGAAAGCGTCTGTTGATGCTTGTAATTTCTTGCTGGCTGATTGCACTCTGACGAAGTTAACTAACAACCACATTTTGACGCAGATGTCAGAATACTTGTATACAATGTTTTCTCCATTTGCTACATTGGGAGAGGTGGGCCAGTAAAGTGGTCACCACTTTGTCCCGAGCTCACTCCTGTGGATTTCTTTTACTTGGAAAAATGAAGTGTTTGGTGTACGGGACACCGATACACACTCCAGAGGAGCTGGCTGCCTGTTTGGCTGAAGCTGCAGTCATTATTCGTGAAACAGCTGGTTCTTTTGGCGCATTAGTCAAGCATTAGCACGAAGATGCCTGTGTATTAATGTAAATAAAGAACATTTTCAGCAACATCTCAGAAAAAATGTTCACCATGCAGCAGTTTGAGCACCGTCTCTGAACATTACTAACTTCAAAAGTTTCACAGCCCCCTAGAGGGGAAGCCGTGCACCTGAGACTTTTTGACACATAAAGAAGTGGTTCTTACATTCTCTAAACACACTAAAATTTTGTGTATTTATGAGAAAACGTCCTACAAATTTCCTTTTCCTTCATTCTATTCGTTTTATTTGACTTACGACCACTTCGAGATTTCAATTTCTTTGCGGCCTGCTACAGCTGGAGAGTTTTCCGCGGCATCTGAATTGATTCTCTATAGTCCACATTCATACCCATTTATACGGTAAAGCCATTCCGCACCTCACTTTTGTTATATATGTTACCTTACATAATTATGCTGCCGAGATAGTCGGTCTGCTTACTTGATCAATTTTAGTATTATCAATATACATTTTTATTGGTAATGGTAAAGTTTCTTCGTTTCTGTAGAACCGAGTCCACCAGATGCGTGTCTGACTTGTTTCGTGTAGTGCCAGTTTCCGTCTCTCTGTTTGGATCAGAATGAACATGGATCTGATAGCAAAAACAATATTGCAGAAGATCAATAAATAAATTTGACCTCCCATTTTCTGTGTAGTGTAAATACCTTTCACTGTTGTCGCAAATGAATTAAATGAGACGTCGCTTCAGTAACGGAATTTCCTGCTAGTCGTCGTTCCCCAGAATAGGGAAGTCGGTCGCAGCGTGTGGGCACGGCGCCACCGTATCCAAGGGCAGCGCGTCTCACGCGGTCCACTGTCTCTTTAGTTGTTTGCTCACGAAAGGCGAGTTACGCCTTGACGGAGGGTAGCAGTTGAAAGGCTCGGGAAACAGTGACCCACTGTGGCAAGACAGCCAAAGTAGTTGCCATCACGGCGTGCGCCATTCTTTTAAGACCCGCCCATGCTCCATGTGTGCTAGAGAAAACGCCTGTTATCAGTCTGAAAGTCGCTTTCAGTGTACAGTGTTGCGACAAGCTGGCTCCGAAAGCGTGATCTGTCCGCTTTTGTAGACACTGGCTTGGTCACGCTCAGAGTAGGGTGGAGTGAGAAAGACAGTCCTTGTCCTAGCCCACACTAGTGGACGGTAGAATTTTAAGGAAATTTGTCCAAGCCATTCTCTTCTACCGTTGGCCAGTCTGGGACCACACCTTCCAGTGCAATGGCCGTATTGTGAGGCGATGCTGGTAGAAGAATTCCGATTACATCCAGATAAGTTATTGTCATGATAGGCTGGCGCCGCACAGTTCAGTCGAAAACGAATTTCCCCACCCCCTTTTTTCTTGAGTCATCTGTTTTTTGAATGGTTTGATGCAGCACTCTATGAATTCTTCTCCTTTGCCGACCTCTCCATCACAGAGCGGCATTTGTATCCTACGTTCTTAATTATGGGTTCAATGTTTTCCAACCTCTATCTCCTCTACAGTTCCTAACCTCTACAGCTCGCTCTAGTACAGCGGAACTTATTCTTTCAAGTCTTAACACATGAAATTTCGTCATGTCATTTTTGCCACTGTTTCCCATGTGATCCATCCTTCGCCGATTCTATGGAGAGCCTCAATTCCTTATTTAATCAGTCTACCTAATTTTCTGCATCCTGCAGTATCACCATATCTCAAACGCTTCAGTTCTCTTCTCTTCAGGTTTTCTCACTGTTCGTAATTCACTACCATACAATGTTGTTCACCAGACAAACATTCTCAGAATTTTCTTCCTCAAATTTATTAAGCTCTACGTTTGACGCCAGTAAACATCTCTTGGCCCGGAATGCCCACTTTGCCTGTGTTGATCTGATTTTTACGTCCTCCTTGCTTCGTCCGTCAGCGGCTATTTTGCTTGCACTGTAACAGAATTCCTTAACGTTGTCTACTTCGTGGTCACTAATTTTGATGATAAGTTTCATATTGTGCTCATTGCAGGTACTTCTCGTTAATTCTGTCTTTTTCCAGTTTAATCTCAATCCATATTCCGAACTCATTAGATTGTTCATTATTTTCAAGAGATCTTGTGATTATTCTTCATTTTCACTAAGGATAGCAGTGTCATCAGTGAATGTTATCACTGATGTCATTTCACCCTGAATATTAATCCCACTCTTGAACCTTCTCTTATTTCCGTTAAGGTAACAAGGCCCAGGTAAGTGTGATAACTGTCACATAAGCAGCTTAACAGCTCATGCGTCCAAGCTGCTGACATAAGAATGAAAAAGAAAATTGGGGATCTGTTAGATCTTTAGTTAGGTTTAGGAAATGTAAAGGCACCATAGAAGCAGTTGCGACGTTGTGCTTGACAATGGAAGCATCCGCTATGTCGATGACATTTTTCTGAAAGTTTGATGGTTCGTTGACAGTCTCATGGTTACCACATACCAAACTAAATGGTCGCTTCTTTACAACTTTCCCAAATGATTTCAGAAAGGCTGCCTATCTGCTCTCAAGTCTTCCAGACCTCTTTTAAATTCTGACTCCAATACTGGATCCCCTAAGTCTTCCATACTGACTCCAATTTCTATCGCGTCATCAGACAAATCCTCCTTCAGCATACTTTTTCCTGCTACCTGCTCTCTCCTTTGTGCTTAGTAATGGAATTTCCGCTGCACTCTTAATGTTACCCCTCATGGGTTTAATTTCACCGAATCTTGTTTTGACTTTTAAGCATCCTGGGTCTGTCCTCATTCCTTTTTTGATCCCTTCACATCTTTGATGCAGCCGTTTCCTCTTTGCTGTCATGCAATTCCTACTTATTTTATTCCTAAGAGTTTCGTCGTTGACGGCATCCGTCAGAATAATTCGAAATTCATTCAATATGTCGTCGACAGATACACAAATTAATATTAGCATATCCGACTAAGCACTTCGTTAAATACCAGTCTATTAATTACAACTTGATTTGTCTAGTACCATATGATTATTCTGATTCTTTCACACTAACGGCGACTTTTAAGCTTAGCAACTGAGGATTCATAGTGCGCTTAAGGCAAAACAATACTGTTATAACTATCGGTGCGTAGGAGGCCTGTCTGAAGATCCCCCTTCTTTTAATTTGTGGTGTGGGTGCCATAGTATTTGAGAACAATGATCCTGACCATGGTTTAGTCTCTTAGTTACTTATGTGGGAATAAAACCCTGTGGAAAACTCATGCAGCTACTTCATACCCTCCCTTTTCATGACCATCCATCAATTTAAGTTGGGACTGGCCTGCGCTTAGTTTCCAGTACACGGAGCTCTCGGAGCCACACGAACAGTTTTGATGTGGAAAATAGTGCAGATGGGAATTGACTACATCGCAGGAAATGTCAGAACGCTACAATATTCCACTTAGATCCATGTGTGCGCTGAAGTATCCGCCTACATTAAGTTGATACCTTGTTCTCATCACGATAAAATACTCTGAATGATACTTATTTAAGATGTGACACTGAGTAAGTAAAAACCATTGTTTGAGCTCTTCATGAGTGTTCCGTGTCTAAGCTGCGACTGTACTCTTCTTTGATGTTACGAGATGTCTACCTTACGCAACAAGGTAGTTATGAGCAAATAATCCAGAATGGCGTAAATCAGCCTACTGGTTAATTTTTGTACTATCGGTGCAGTGGTAATGTGCTGGACTTCTGACGAGTCTGTTGCAGTAGATGTTGGTCTGGGTCTAACTAGAAGCGCCGGGATTTTTCTTTTTTTTCTCGTTTTATTCATTCGATCTGCAGACGGCAAGTTCGAAATTAAGTTACAAAATCTTAAGAGAAGCTTTGCATAATAAGCGATTTCACAACCTCGTAGTAGGAAGGCTCTGAACAGATTTAAAGAGATCAGTAATGATAGTAACTCGTGTTTTTGTCGTCGTTTAGGAAATCATCATCTCGGACAAAAGCTATGGAAGCAATGAACACACTGAGTAGCATTTCTCTGTGGTAAATGCGGAGGTGAAAACTGATGTGTCGACAGAAGTGCCGACACAGTGTGGTTTGAGGAGACCGAAATGCACGCTATAAGCTCACGCAGGATGGCGTGAGGTCTGAAACAGGATACGTAATGAATGCTATAAAGAAAAGTACGTAGCTTCTGGAATACTTAACTTTAATCCATCATTTGTATACATCGTTCTTGATGAGACGTGCTTCATACGATAACCATCAATTGCTATGGCGCCTTGCTAGGCCGTAGCCATTGGCTTAGCTGAAGGCTATTCTAACTATCATCTCTGCAAGTAAACGAGGCTTCGTCAGTGTTGCATCGCTAGCTAAGTCGTCCGTACAACTGGGGCGAGTGCTAGTAAGTCTCTCGAGACCTGCCGTGTGGTGGCGCTCGGTCTGCGATCACTGACAGTGGCGACACGCGGGTCCGACATGTACTAATGGACCGCGGCCGATTTAAAGCTACCACCTAGCAAGTGTGGTGTCTGGCGGTGACACCACAAAAACCTAATGAATATTGGAACGGCAAGCTTTTTAGTAACTTCAACAACATGTTTCTCATCTACATTCAGTTACAATAATATTTGTCGTAAGACACTTACGATAAGTGTTCAATTCAATTGCATTTATGGTACAGTTTAGCCGCAGTGGCAGAATGTATGCTTCGAGGATCCTAACACCACATGCTGCCAGAACTACTGTCATATGAAAACTACGCCGTCTTTGTGTCGACATTTTATGATACTTGCGTTAACAGCTGTTAAGTATGTACCGATGACAAACTACAGCATCCCCAACCACATCTGTTCCGATAATATCCAGTAGAAATGGAATTACGTCAGTTTTAATCAGTTAGTGTTCTTCGCGACCCCACTGATGGAATTCAAAGTCAGTCGGCTAGTCTCCGTTTCCACCGAAGACGCACTTCACCGATTTCACTCGGATATCGGAGTCGTTTACCATGAAAACTCGCGTAAGAACTATGAATAGTATTGTACTATCCAAAAAGAAAACTACAGCATAGGCTGTAAATCGCAAGCAGTCGCAGCGACACTCAGGGGACACTGGATGGGTCCACCAGATAACAACATTTCCTCTACCAATTTCCGCACCCTGCAGTGTGACCAGCTTGTATGTGTTGCCAGACACAGTGCTCCGTGGGTGGTCGTCTTTACCCACTGCCGCCTAAAGAACAGATTCAGTCTTAGCAGCTGTAAAGATTGCGCAAAAGTCTAGCGTTTCTATCAAAGAATGTACTCATTTTAGTGCTTTCGAAGTGGCATATTATAGGATTGGGATTTAGATTCACATAGTGATTTAGGCCACGTTTCCACAACTATCGTATGTATTTATGCAGTGGTGTGACAATATCACACCATTCGGACACTTCAGGATACCTTGACGGTCGGCCACCCTTTGGGTCAAGGGTCGGTAGCCATCGAGCATGGACAGGTGAGACGATGACGTTGTACGAGGTGCATTCAAGTTCTAAGGCCTCCGATTTTTTTCTAATTAACTACTCACCCGAAATCGATGAAACTGGCGTTACTTCTCGACGTAATCGCCCTGCAGACACACATTTTTCACAACGCTGACGCCAGTGGCGAAGGCTTCTTTAGGAGTCTGTTTTGACCACTGGAAAATCGCTGAGGCAATAGCAGCATGGCTGGTGAATGTGCGGCCACGGAGAGTGTCTTTCATTGTTGGAAAAAGCCAAAAGTCACTAGGACCCAGGTCAGGTGAGTAGGGAGCATGAGGAATCACTTCAAAGTTGTTATCACGAAGAAACTGTTGCGTAACGTTAGCTCGATGTGCGGGTGCGTTGTCTTGGTGAAACACCACACGCGCAGCCCTTCCCGGACGTTTTTCTTGCAGTGCAGGAAGGAATTTGCTCTCCAAAACATTTTCGTAGGATGCACCTGTTACCGTAGTGCCCTTTGGAACGCAATGGGTAAGGATTGCGCCCTCGCTGTCACAGAACATGGACACCATCATTTTTTCAGCACTGGCGGTTACCCGAAATTTTTTTGGTGGCGGTGAATCTGTGTGCTTCCATTGAGCTAACTGGCGCTTTGTTTCTGGATTGAAAAATGGCATCCAAGTCTCATCCATTGTCACAACCGACGAAAAGAAAGTCCCATTCATGCTGTCGTTGCGCGTCAACATTGCTTGGCAACATGCCACACGGGCAACCATGTGGTCGTCCGTCAGCATTCGTGGCACCCACCTGGATGACATTTTTCGCATTTTCAGGTCGTCATGCAGGATTGTGTGCACAGAACCCACAGAAATGCCAACTCTGGAGGCGATCTGTTCAACAGTCATTCGGTGATCCCCCAAAACAGTTCTCTCCACTTTCTCGATCATGTCGTCAGACCGGATTGTGCGAGCCCGAGGTTGTTTTGGTTTGTTGTCACACGATGTTCTGCCTTCATTAAACTGTCGCACCCACGAACGCACTTTCGACACATCCATAACTCCATCACCACATGTCTCCTTCAACTGTCGATGAATTTCAATTGGTTTCACACCACGCAAATTCAGAAAACGAATCATTGCACGCTGTTCAAGTAAGGAAAACGTCTCCATTTTAAGTATTTAAAACAGTTCTCATTCTCGCCGCTGGCGGTAAAATTCCATCTGCCGTACGGTGCTGCCATCTCTGGAACGTATTGACAATGAACGCAGCCTCATTTTAAAACAATGCGCATGTTTCTATCTCTTTCCAGTCTGGAGAAAAAAAAATCGGAGGCCTTAGAACTTGAATGGACCTCGTAAGTGTCAAAGGCGGAGGTCCGAGAGTTTGTGAGAGTTCCAGTCTTACGCCCGAACCTGTCAGTGAAACAGCGGTATCTGTAAAAACATTTTAGTTACGTCATTGCTACAATGAATATCGTCTTCTCCAGAGCTCAGAAAACAGATCGAGTTGCTCGCTCAGGCTTCCGGCTTGCGGAGCTTGTGGCAGGTGAGACAGCGAGACGGGGAGGGTACGGTAGCGATGAGCAGCGAGATGGGCCGAGGATGCGACTCCGTAAACACGATGGCCCTCAGAGCTCTCGCGGAGGGTCGTAGGCTTAGACCTATACCCGCAGCATGTTCCCGATGGCGGCTGTCGTGAAGCCCAGGGCCCCTTTAGTACAGATAAGATTTGTAAAAGTACCGTAGGCTATCATAAGTAAGCAAATATTAGGGTAGTTTTCCTAGTGGCTTTGGTCAGTTAAAGTCGTACCCGTGCTACCTGTAAATTAGGTGTGTTGCATACCTATCAGGCGTTACCTGATAACGACCTCTTTCCTTACGTATGTGACAAGTGTGTAACAAGACTCCTCTAAAAACCCGAAACGGTGAATGGTCCAGAAACTGAATTAGGATATATAAATGGGCGCTTAACCTACAGAACAGTTTTGCCCATATAGTTATCCTCCTGTTTCCAATTAAAAAAAAAAAACAATATTTATAACAAAATTGTAACTCTCAACGTTCATTTCCGGTTTTATTCGATATTTGTTGATTTGTTATGTGAAACGTTGGTATGTCTAGTAAAAATAAAGAAAACAATACAGATGAATCATATAGGGCTAGAAAAAGTGATTTTTATCAACAAAAACGTAAAATAAAAAAATCCGCAAAAGAAAAAGGTATCGAACATTGCGTCAATACTTGGTCGAACTTATAGAAAACGTATTTGTCATTCATAAACAACATTCGCGTTTACTAACAACAACAGGAATCTCTTGACTTTGACAATGATGAAGAACGTTCTGTTGAGTACAAGGTAAGAAGCATTACATATATTTTTCATGTTTGTGCACGTAAAATTTACTTGTAACATAAAAGCACAGAAGGCACGCGATCAACTAATTTTATCACATATAAAATGCAGTTTATATTCTGTAAGTGTATAAAGTACGCAATGGACTTAGACTGAATTATGTGTGGTTCTAATTATGTGCAAAACGACCAATCAAACAGAAGAACGAAACAAACAGAAGTCGTCGTCTCGCTGATACTTTCTTACACACATTCCCTACCAATGGTAGGGAAACTATCAATCTGTTGTTTTGGTAGAGCGCAACTCTAGTACACACAGTGTAACGCCAGGAGGGAGGTGCACTGTGTACTAGAGGCACTCGGCCACACACCAAACAAGTGGAAGATGGCATTCTGTATTCGGTCTATTTGGCCTTTCACCAGGAAAGGTCCAGTTAGTAACAAACGCATGTTGTGTTAGAAATCATTTCAACAAGTATTTTGTCTCTGTTACTGATAGCATGCGGTGGTCTGAGCAATATGGGACTTAACATCTATGGTCATCAGTCCCCTAGAACTTAGAACTACTTAAACCTAACTAACCTAACGACACCACACAACCCACCCAGTCTTAAGGAGGCAGAGAAAAGCCCTGACCCCGCCGGGAATCGAACCTGGGAACCCGGGCGTGGGAAGCGAGAACGCTACCGCACGACCACGAGCTGCGGACCATGCGGTGGTCAGGTTCAGTAAATAATGCAATCGAATATCTGAGACCAGTGCAGACAAGCAATCTCAGTAAAATGGAATTGACACTTACTTCACCCAAAGAAATAGAATCCACCATAAAGTCCTTGAAATCAAAGCATTCTAGTGGTTATGATAACATATCATCAAAATTAATAAAAGAATGTTCCTGTGCGCTTGGTCATATCCCAAGTTATTTGTGTAATCAATCACTTATCACAGGAACATTCCCAGACTGGCTTAAATATGCGGACGATATACCTCTAACAATAAAGTGGACAAATAAATGCCGTCAAATTACCGATCGATATCACTTTTTCCAGCTTTTTCAAAAATCTTTGAAAGGGTTATGTTCAAGTGTCTACTTAAGCACCTTAGTGAAAATAACATACTGTCAAAGTCACAGTTTGGGTTTCTTAAGGGTTCTGATATTGAGAAGGCTATTTACACTTATAGTTAAAATGTC
This sequence comes from Schistocerca serialis cubense, assembly GCF_023864345.2. Taxonomy (NCBI): domain Eukaryota; kingdom Metazoa; phylum Arthropoda; class Insecta; order Orthoptera; family Acrididae; genus Schistocerca; species Schistocerca serialis. Next base: position 724,243,896 of record NC_064641.1, read on the forward strand.
CTTAATTCATTAGACAACAAATTAGAGGCAACTGGCATATTCTGTGACCTTTCAAAGGCTTTTGACTGTGTGAATCACAGCATTCTTTTAAGTAAATTAAAATATTATGGCATCACTGGTAGTGCTGCAAAGTGGTTTCAGTCATATGTTACTAATAGAAAAAAAAGGATGTCATTACGTAACACTTCAGCATTAGGCAATCAGACATCATCTGACTGGGAAGAAAATACATGTGGTGTTCCCCAAGGTTTCATACTAGGTCCACTACTTTTCCTTGTGTATATTAATGACCTGTAATCTGTTACATTACAAGATGCTAAGTTTGTTTTATTTGCAGATGATACAAACATTGCAATAAATAGTAAATCAAATATAAATTTAGAAATGGCAGCTACTCAAATTTTTATTGATATTAATAAGTGATTCATACCCAATTCACTATTATTAAACTTTGAACAGACCCACTAAATGCAGTTCAGAATTTCCAAGAGATTTCCTTTTAGTGTGAGTATAAAATATGATGACAAGGAAATAGGAGAAGTTGAGAGTGCAAAATTCTTGGGATTACAACTAGATAATAAGTTCAGTTGGGAGCGACATACTAACGAACTGCTAAAGTGCCTAAACAAGTCTGTGTTTAAAATGCGAATGATGTCAGACATAGAAATTATAAATATAAAAAACTGGCGTATTCTGCTTATTTTCACTCCATTATGTCATATGGTATCATATTTCGGGGTAACTCACAAATCGAGAAAAAACTTTTAGAGTACAACAGCGTATAATAAGAGTAATGTGTAGTGTAAATCCTAGATTATCATGTCGAAACCTATTTAAAGAATTGGGCTTACTAACCACAGCTTCTCAGTATATTTATTCCTTAGTAAAGTTTGTAGTAAATATTATGCATCTTTTTCCAACTAACTGTTTAGTACATAGTATCAATATTAGGAATAAGAAAAATATACATAAAGATTTAAAATCACTTACTCTTGCCCATAAATGACTCCAGTATTCAGCAACGCATGTTTTCAATATGTTACCAGCAACCATTAAGAGTTTAGTTTCAGACAAGGCGCAATTTAAACATTATTTAAACGAATTTTTGGTGGCCAACTCCTTCTATTCTATCCATGAATTTCTCAACAAGTGCAGAAGACCATTTAAATCCAAATTTATTACACTTTAATTTTTGACAGTATTTGGTTGTAACAGCCAAGTAACTACCTACTGTTGGAATGATAGATGTATGGAAAGCAGATGTAAGTCTTAAGTCTGTAAATAGTGGAATCTGGTACATAATTTGACTGTACTTAACTGGGGATCATTGAAATGAATAATTTACTTTAATTTTTGACAATACTTCGTTGTAATAGCCAAGTAACTAGCTACTGTGTGAGTGATGGATTTAATGAAAGCAGATATAAGTATTAAACCTGTAAATATTAGAAGTTTAATTTTAATTCGTGTGCATAATTTTACTGTTTATTGACTAAGGATCATTAAAATTAATGAAACTCAAGTTTTTCTAATTACATTTTTGTAATGTGTTTATCTGACATGTTCCACACCCAGGAGGATCCCCTCTTTTGTGGGTCTATGGAATGAATAATTAATCTAATCTAATCTAATCTAAGTCCGCATCCTATCAGTCATGGCTGTGAACCATCGGTAGCGGCAGCACGGAGAAATGAATTCCACCCACAGTCGGCTGCCGGCCGGGGTGACCGAGCGGCTCTAGGCGCTACAGTCCGGAACCGCGCGACCGCTACGGTCGCAGGTTCGAATCCTGCATCGGTCATGGATGTGTGTGATGTCCTTAGGTTAGTTAGATTTAAGTAGTTCTAAGTTCTAGGGGACTGATGACCTCCGAAGTTAAGTCCCATTGTGCTCAGAGCCATTTGAACCATTTTGAACCACAGTCGGCTAGGTGCTTTCTCGTAGCTGACGTCATCAAACAGGCAGTGAGCAGCACATCACGATTCGCCAGCAGAATTAAGCTGTAACTAGCAAGGCTGTCATTCCATCTGGGTCCCAGCCACTCAGGACGAGAAGTTCAAAACAGGGGCCATTGTAGCAGGCTAGGCGACCATTTGTCCGTGTTTAACCACAGGTGTCAGCGATCTTTCTGAACTGTGGTAAGTACGTTTTTCCATGCCTTTGCATTTATCTTCAGTACTATGATGCCCTGGGGCGGCGGAGCTCGGATTCTGCATGCTATTATTGCGTAATGTAGAATTCACAGAACGATGCTTTGTGTGCCGTTGTACTGTGTAGCAGTGAATTCTGACTGTTTCCCTGCTTTTGCAGTCCTGTCACTCTCAGGGTTTTATAAGTTACGATAGTGACGCACGGTCTAAGTCGGAATCGGTTATTTTACCGTCTGTGTCGAGTAGTAACCTCGAAAATTTATTAGTGCACCCAGGAACAGAGCTCCTGTGCAACAGTACAGTAGTGCTAACATGCTGTAATGGTTATTCTGTTATACCTGTAATTGGTTACTAGTTTAGAGGTACAACATAAACTGACAAGATAAACAGTAGTGCTTGAAGTATCCGTAATTATACAGCTGTAACTGCGGCATGAGTGGCCTCAAACGCACGACTTTGTGTGTACACCACAGACCGTTCGCCTCTTTTTTGCCTTTATATACTGTGCCTTCTCGTTGGTATTAAAAGCAAACGACGTCTCGTATGTGCTTTCGTCGGTATTGACTTTGTGTCCGCACGTAAATGAAGAGAACAGAAGTGGATATGTTACCTTCCTCTTGACGTAAAACAACTAGACGATCACTCCTAGATATCTTTATTGTGAAGACAAAAAATTGATTAAATATTGGTTCTAGTCTTCTTGACCAAATGCCGTCAGGTAACTTATAATCAAGTGCATAACTCAAATGGTTGAGGTAGAACGAAAATGATGTGTATACAATGACAGGAAAAAAATTGCAAAACCAAGAAGGAGTTGCGCGGCATAAACGATAGTTGGTAGGCGTGTTTCTACATCTCAAAGATAATGTCTGTTCAGATTTCACTTCAGTCGCATGAGTGGCATTAGTAGTGTCACCCTGAGGATGCAAATCAAAGGTTCATTTAAGTGCACGTTGTAACGGCCGTGAGCGTGAGCTACCTTTGAGATTCAGCGAGGTGAGTTGATGTCAGTCGAGAACGCTTTTAAGGTGTCAAGGATGCCATTTTCAACACCTCACTGAGTTTGAACGATGTCGTGTAATACGACTACGAGAAGCTGGACGTTCCTCCTGCTATACTGCAAAAAGAGGGGGCAGGAATTGGGCGCTGTGCATGATTCCTGGCAGCGGTGGTCACGGGAATGAGCTCAGGACGGCCACGAGGCACTACCGAGGGGGACGACCATACTGTTCGGCGTATGACTCCGGCGAATCGTAGTTTCCTTGCAGTAGCAGTCTGAGCAGCAGTTGGCACCACAGTGATACTACAAACTGTTACAAATGAGTTACTTAAAAAACAGGTCCTATAGCGTTCATTCGACTTTCTCAAACTACCGCTATTTGCGACTTCAGTGATATCAGATGGTTCAGGTGGCTTAACATCTGAGGTCGTCAGTCCCCTAGAACTTAGAACTACTTAAGCCTAACTAACCTAATGACATCACACACATCCATGTCCGAGGCAGGATTCGAACCTGCGACCTTAGCGGTCGCGCGGTTCCAGACTGAAGCGCCTAGAACCACTCGTCCACAGCGGCCGGCTCAGTGGTATCAAGCGAGAAATCCTTGGAGAGCAGGCTGGAGGCCTGTTGTGTTATCTGGTGAAAACTGGTTCTGCCCTGGTGCCAGTGATGGCCGTGTGTTGATTAGGAAGCCAGTTGATGACCTGCAGCCCAGCTGTTTGCTTGCTGGACGTACTGCCACTTCTCTATACTGGTCAACAGCTCATTATTTGTGCAAAAAAGGTGTTCTCACAACCAGCGTTTCATGTGAGCAAGGAGAGGGAGACACATACAGTCGGCATTGTGGGTAGTCAAACACTTCGCATCGAAAACGCTGCAAGAGCGTCTTTGCTGCAGGTGCAGTGTGTGGGCGAACATTGTCAGGAAGGGCAGTGCCTGAGGACAACATTCCTCTCCACTTGCTCTGAATTGCCCTTCGTAGACAGTTTTCTCGAGTCCCCTCGCAGAAGAAGGTATTCGGTTGACACTCGCTTCCTCCCCTGACAACCTGCATGGCAATTATCTGTACATTCTTCTTTAAAATTCCTGTACTATGGCCTCACTTTGCTGTCACTGATGACAGATACGTTATATGTGATGCCTGGATTTATGATATGGGGTGCGAATTCGAATGATAATAGAAGCACTTTAATGGTTACCCCACAAACCCTGGCTGCCAGTCTGTACGTCAGTCTGGTGATTCTACCTCTTGTGCTTCCATTCATGAACAGCATTCCAGGGCGTGTTTTCCAACAGGATAAGACTCGCACACGTACCAATGTTGTAGCCTAACATGCTCTACGAAATTTCTACATGTCCCGCGGCCCGCTCAATCACCATATCTGTCTCCAATAGAGCACGTATGGGACATCATTGGTTGAACATTAACGCATTAGTATATCTACCAAATTCCACTGCCATACTATGGTTACAGCCCACACTGGACCTATCCGAGAAACTGCTCTGTAATTATAAGCGCCTGGTACCTTCTTATGTACCAGGCATAGTTCGATTCCCACTTAAGGCATCCGTCTCTAAAACAGATACTGATAGACTTCTTTCAGCGTTAGTAATGGCAGCTGAAGAATTTCGGATTGCACAATGGTTCAGCATCCACAGTAAACAAGATGTTTCCCGCTGACGACTACGAATAAATCGTTTTAGAGCGGGCCATGACAGAGGCGGCAGTTACCAGAAACAGAGTACCTGTTACCAGTAAACTTTCTTAGACTAGAAACTTTATTTCCTGAAACAATCGTCATATAAGGTCATAGGACACTTACCTCTTGTTTTATTTCGACTCGCGAATTGGAAGTTTTGCTACTAGATTTGGATTCGAATTCTATATTCCCTTTCACAGGGTTTGGCCCTCAAGGGACGATAGAGTTGAGTACCTTCGCAGGTTTCCCTAGGATTGCAAACATCTCTTGAATTCCACTAAAGGCACATTAGATATTCAGTGACACTTTGTGCTAGGTAACAAGGGTGGTAGGTGACCTCCGAACTGCACTTACCATCAAGAGTACAGTGAAATTACTAATGAGCTTTTCGATGTTATTGAAGCAATTTTTTTTAATGATTAGTTCATCCATCAGTCTGAACAAACCACTCGCCACGCGTTCAGCTGTTAGTTAGTAGATGTTAGAGAGTAAGATTTCTTAGAATTGTCGTAGAATTTTTGGATACAGTTCTTTCAAAATCTGTTATTCATAAAAGATTTTCTTGATGACTACTGATTACTGAATGATTTATATGATGGGAGTTACAGTTCTTAGTTATCTCGGAAATTAGTGTGACAATACTTTTTAAATGACATTCACTGTAATGAATCTGAGTTTACAGCCATTGGGGACTGTCTTATTTCTAATAATATGTTTCCTAAGTTTGCAATATCGTGGTATTAATTTACATCTGGATTTATTGCCATAAATAACAACGTTCTCTCACGGTCTCTTGCGGTAAACATTTTGAATATTCAAAAGAGTGTACCACAAAGAGATTGTAATATCTGCAAGAAAACTACGTTATGTGGGCTGCATACAAATCATGCGTAAAGTGATTCATGTCGCTCAGACACATTTGAGAGATTATAGTACCTAGACACAAACCAAAGATTAATTAAGGATTTTTTTTTGGGGGGGGGGGGGGGGGGCGCAGGATTATCATTAGAACTTTATGACTAGTCTTGTAGGGTGGTGGACTAGAACGTCATGCATGTATCCACACAGATACTCGTAACTGAAAAAAATCCTTGTTTACGATGATCACTGGTAACAATAGAATCTGGTAGCAGTAACAGAAATTTTCGTAGCAGCCGACATTGGTTCAGTATGATTTTCGACAAATATCCATAACAGGTGAGGTTCCAGTCACTGAAAAATAATTCATATTAGAAACGGTGGAGGACCAACGATGGAGCCTTGTGATAAACTGTCTCTCCCATCTTTGAAATCAGAAAGTTCTTTCAATGTGACGGAAATGGTAGTAATTTTCATTGCTTTTGTCCATCTTAACAGTCATCAGGCGCATTTTTGCTGGTGTTTCGGAAAATATTGTTGCTTTCCTCTTTGGAATGTGTGTCTGGGGTGACCTCAAGCAAATACTGTTCATCACGTCTTTCACGCGACGCCCAGTGTCGACTGTAAGTGTAACTTTTGTATCCATTACAAACAAAATGATTTTTAAAGCGGAATTCTAATTGCACATTCGGTAGAGCGGTTCCAAATTAGTCTGAGGCAATATTCATTTTATCGATATGTATTAGGGTCATTTATTTCCATGTCCTCCCGGTTGCGCAATGGAAAACACAGTGAAAATAAAAAATGTTTTATTTACATCATTTAGCCACACCTTCCAGCTACTTCTCTAGATAGTCGCTGCTTCGACTCAGACATTTTACGTAGCGTGGTATGAACTTTCCAATACCATTTTCATAGAAGGCAGAGGCCTATACTTTTCCGCCACTTCTCTATACTGGTCAGCAGCTCGTTATTTGTGCCAAAATGCTGTCCCCACAGCCAGCGTTTCATGTGAGCAAAGAGAGGGAGACACGTACAGTCTGCGCTGTGAGTAGTCAAACTGTTCACATCGAAAACGCTGCAAGAGCGTCTTTGTTGTAGGTGCAGTGTCTGAGCGAACATTGTCAGGAATGACAGTGCCTGAGGACGACATTTCTCTTCTCTTGCTCTGAATTGCCCTTTGTAGACAGTTTTCTCGAGTCCCCTCGCAGAAGAAGGTATTCGGTTGACACTCGCTTCCTCCCCTGACAACCTGCATGGCTATTATCTGTACATTATTATTTAAAATTCCTGTACTATGGCCTCACTTTGCTGTCACTCATGACAGTTACGTTCTGTGAGGTGCATGGAAACTAAGCGAAACCCTTAGCAAAAAGTAATCAAATGACAGCACGCACTTCACACTTGGCGGGAGACACTATTGTTCAAGGCACCTTATGTGCTTACTGTGGACTCTGAACTGAGAAACGCGATATAACACGATGGATGGGCGTGTTAGAGGCTCTGCGCAACACATCTACTCAAAGCTTCACAAGATTTTCACTGTGGTCTTAATTCGCAACCGATAAGGCCTTGAAACAAAATAGCTCTCTTACTTATTGACAAAACAAATATTGCACTACTTAAGACTGCGGTACTGAATGAGTGGCTGAGTGCGTTCGGAAAGGCCTCGAAAGGCCTAACGGCACCGACAAACAGCCGTGTCATCGTCAGCCGATAGGCGTCACTGGATGATACGGGGGAGCATATGAGCAATACACCGCTCTCCCGACCGTTGTCAGTTTTCGTGACCGCAGCCGCTACTTCTCAATCGAGTAGTTCAACGGTATTCATACGCGTTGAATTCACCCCGGTCGCCAACAGCGCTCGGCAGAACCTGAACCCATTCAAGTGCTTGCTGCACTGAGTGGCCGCGCGGTTTGAGGCGCCATGTCACGGATTCCGCGGCCCCTCCCGCCGGAGGTTCGAGTCCTCCCTCGGGGATGGATGTGTGTGTTGTTCTTAGCATAAGGTAGCTTAAGTTAGTTTAAGTAGTGTGTAAGCTAAGGAATGATGGCATCAGCAGTTTGGTCCCTTAGGAATTCACACACATTTGAACAATTTTTCAAGTGCTAACCAAGCCCGACAGTGCTTAACTTCGGTAATCTGGCGGGAACCGGTGTTATCACTGCAGCGAATCAGTTAGCTTGCTCTACCGATTCTGCATGGGAAACTCTCCTTTAAAAACCATTTTGTTTGTTACGGTAAAGAAATCGACGTTGTCGATCGCCACCGTGCATCACATGAAAGAGATGCGGAGCAGTATTTGTTTGGGCTGACTCTAGGTGCACACTGCACAAACGATATTGCAGATGCTTGATAGGTTCCCAGGAATGATTGATAGGTTCCCGGGAACTACGCCGGATAATACTGTAGAACCCGCACAATATTTCAGCGAGACAGCTGCCCGCCATCTTCAGGTGTTACTGTCGCGCCGCTGAGAAGCTCGCCAATTTATATGTTGGCTTTCTAGAACAGCGCAGGCGCCAGCGGGGGCATAACGTCATCGAAGACCAATCGTGGACGGCGTTAGAGAGCCTGTACAGGGAGAGAGTGGCCAACCGGACTATTCGGCGGCCATTTTTCTGCCAAACTGCGGGCGGGACTTTTGAATGGCCAGTAGTGGAGTACTGGAGTACACACTCACCGAATCAAAAGCACAAGGCAATATGGCGAAATCATTCGTTAAATGCCTTTCTTTACAGCTATAATATACTCATAGTAGCCTAGTACGTACAGCACAGGAAAATTTGATACAGTGGCTGTAAAAATTATTCGTTACTTGCATTTATCTCCTTTAAAGTTCTTTTACTAGACATATTGCAATGAAAGTAACGTAAATATAAAAAATATAGTGTATAGCATTTGTTTTGTATCGGAAGTGAATAACGCTAAAGAGTTAACGTAACTGTATTACCTCAGATGAATGAAAGTCTTAAGCAGTTGTTTACTTGTCACATGCAAAAAGTCTGAGACGTATTAGTACTTCTTGTCACGTCTTACAAAAATCAGTTAATGTTAAATTTAGGCTACTGTAATAACGACCAAATATAACAAGAAAACTACCGTATCCCTTCTGTCCCACAGTAAGTAGGCCTATTAAAAACTGTCTTCAAGAGTACCTACAATTACTTACTACGAATAATGTTTCAGCAACCACGACCACTGTGGAAAACGTGCTTACAACTTGCCTGCGTCAACAGTCAGGCAATAATACTGAAACCAAAACAACGCCTAACATGCGAAATCCACCTTCACCTCTATTGGAACAACCTGGGATCGTTTACGAACGTCTGCAGAACGAATTACGGGTGTCAAAAACAATACTGTACAATTACTAATGTGTTTACTTCAAACATGTAGGCCTACCGACTTCATCACAAAACGCTTCATTATTTCAACTCGTATTTAAGATCGCAAACGCTAATTACGTGCTAAATACGATATACAACTAAATCGAACATGCTTGCACAACGCATAACAAGTCTATCAATAATTCAAATACCTTTAATCGTTTCCAAAAGTCTTCTGAACTTCAATTCAACTCAAAAGCACGGCGAACATAGGACGCGTGAGAGACGTTTGGCAGAAAAATGGCGCCAAAGCGGATCAACCAATCAAGGGCAACTTCACCTATGGCCACTCTCTCTGTATACAGGCTCTCTAGACGACGCCGAATACCAGAGCCCTCTGCTGGAGAACCGGGTCGCGGTCTGCGGAAGCCTGCCGAAGCGCGAGAAAATGCGGCCGGGAGCAACGGACCCCGATCGCGCGCGCGAGGTGTTGGCGCGCGATTTAAGCATCTGCGCTAAGGTTTCCCATCTGCGTTGACCCGGTGCAGTTGCTACTCTGCGGCTGACGATTGCTTAGTGCCGCCAAGGCTGGCTCCCAGGCTTTGCTCAGGTGAAACCCCGTGTCTCTGTTTATTAGGTCACTGCTTATACGTATTTCTACCGCCTCTTTGATGATGGAGTCCCAGTATGTGATCTTGGTTTCTTCATGGTTCATGCCGTCTCCCGCTTCAAGGCAGTGTTCAGCAACCGGAGATTTCTCTGGCTGACCCAACCTCGTGTGACGTTTATGTTAGTCGCATCTGTCTTTAACCGTACGATACGTCAGGCCAATATAAGACTTCCCACAGCGGCACGGGATTTTATATATTCCTGGTCTCCTCAGGCCGAGGTTGTCTTTAACAGAGCCCATCATTGATTGCACTCGTGCTGGGGCCGGAAAACAACATTTCAAAAATGGCTCTGAGCACTGTGCGACTTTTCTGAGGTCAACAGTCGCCTAGAACTTATAACTACTTAAACCTGACTAAGCTAAGGACATCACACACATCCATGCTCGAGGCAGGATTCGAACCTGCGACCGTAGCGGTCGCTCGGTTCCAGACTGCAGCGCCCAGAATCGCACGGCCACTCTGGCCGGCAAATAACATTTAATCCGGTATTTCTAGAAAATTCTGTCCATCTTAAAACACGCGCCACCGACATGTGGTAGAAACACCAACCCAGTAGTGCTCTCTGCTTCTTCAGGCCGTTCTTGAGGTTTGGAGCGTGCTGGTCGAAATGCAATCCGGATCTGCTTGTCGGAGTACCAGTTCTGGGCAAACACAGAGCGGAGATGGCTAAGCTTTGCCAATAAGCTGTCCTGATCTGAGATGGCTCTAGCCCTATGCACTAGCGTCCGTAATACACCGCTGCGCTATGAGGGATGATGACGGCTCGTAGCTTGTAAATACAAGTCTGTGTGCAAATGCTTCCGGAACACACTGTGACCCAAGGAGCCGTCTCTACGAACCAAAACATCTAGAAACGGGAGCTCACAATCTTTCTCTACCTCCATAGTGAAACAGATTGATGATATCTGCCGAAATATCAAAGGAAATGCGCCTGACGACTGTTAGGGCACTCCTCATATGGCTGAAACACGAAATATGCTTAAGATTTTGCATGAGCTTATAGCAGTTCACACAATAAAAAGCGGCGGAGAAAATACAACGTATTCCCACTGACAATGACGTGTTATTGTATGAAGCGTGGCTAACAAGCGCCTCATTGTAGATGGCTGCGACTCGGACACGAGCGGCTGCAGGGAGGACTCGGGCTCGCCGTCTCCGTCGCCGCCGCTGCTGTTCGGGTCGCCGCCTGCGACGCCTGCGGGCCTGCTACCCCCGCACCAGTCTCCCGCAGCTGCGGCGGCTGCAGCTGCGGCGGCAGCGGCCCTGTCGCCCTCCTCCGGACTAGTGAGGTCGCCCTTCCTGGCGGCGCACCCCACGCACCACCACGGCCACCAGCACCAGCCGCAGCAGCAGCACCAGCAGCAGCAGCGCAAGAAGAGGTCCCGGGCGGCCTTCTCGCACGCGCAGGTCAGTCCAGAACAGTCGAAAGCCACGTAGAGACTCGATTACTGCGAAGCGAATGGAAGCGAACGGCAGTGGTACTGCCTGTGACACAAACCTGGGCTACTGGCCTGACTGTAGGTAGAATGCTTGCAGTCCTTCTTCACCACCACACTAGGAGGAGAAGGAGGAGGCTGGTGGGGCTATCTCGCAAGTAGTCTTTTTCGCCCAGAAATGATCCCCGGTATTCATCTGATATCAGGCGGAGTGGACCAAGGGCCATCTTGGAGGGACTAGAACGAGAAATTATCCCCACCCCTATCGAAAACTGAATCTGGGGTCTCCAGAATCGGAGTCTTGCGCTCTATTTGCTACACCACCATGGCTACCAAAGAGAACGAGCATTCACGATTTTCCTGTGTTCACTACCACTGAAACCTTCCCGTCTCCTCTATATATCTCTTTTGTTACGCAACCTTCTCTTTTTCAATAACCTATGAAACCTTCCCTTAGGATTTCTACCTCTTGCTTAATAATAACAAATGAAATCTTCCCTTTGAAGTTAATTCTCTTTCTCAATCTTCGCATACAAATTTAAATGCTGCTTATTAAAAGTTATTTTCTGATTATTTCGACGAAACACAGAATGTGTCGTCGTCGTGGCCCTCAGTCGCTACCTGCAATAACCCAAAACTGTTCCTTACCTTTTTTTACTGTTACTGGATCGCCATCTGACTGCTACATCGAACTGCGACATGAATATACTTACTCTGTTTTAGTATACTCTATTAGCTGCTGGTGGGCTGTCATAATAAGCGGCTGTATTTATTACCAAAGCTGATGTTATTCTTTAATAGCAAAGCTGGCGTTATTCTTTAATTAATTTGACTGAAGTTACGTAATTCAAAGTTAAACTTTTTCTTGACAAAAATAAAATTTTGCGAAGTTTTACGTTGATGGTTTTTGAGATTGATTATAATCAGTAATGCAATATTGCTGGCAAAAATTAATTATATTCTGAATGAAATGATTTTACATACTTTCAAATGGGACGTACTTTTTACAATAATCTTACAACTATCAATGCGCAAACATACCTTCAGTAGTCTTGAGTTTCTCAAAACATTAATTCAATAACATTAGTTCCTCTTCTGATAATAGTTAGCTGATGTCTCTGTACATCCGTTTATAACCTCTTGTAAATCATAGCTAGTGGCTGGCAGCCACACCGCTCCTCTCAATCTATCGTTTCAGACCTGCTACCGACTCGCTTCACATCTCGCTTACTACTGACTTCCCACGAACGCTAAAGTGCGGTCTCTCCTGCCAACAATGCTTTCTGATGCAGACAAACCCTGCTACCATTACAAAATGTATCAATGTATTTCCCGCTCTTTCCTTAAAATGTATCCATACGCGGTCTCTCCCGCCCTTTTTAAAATTATTTCAATGTGAGGTCTCTCCTGCCAACAATACTTTGGTGCAGACATTCCCTGCTACCACATTTATTTCCAACATGACAAATATTAATTATTCCTACTTAATTCTATTAATAAATTATAAACATCTTTCATAAATTGTGGTTTGACAATAGACAATAGAAATATACAGGTCTTACACCATTCGCCTCGACTTCCGCAAAAGCGTTTATACTGGAGGGAATAGAGGAGAACACGAGAGAACGAGCATAGCGTGTTAACCCTATGAACCCTGTTTTATTGCTCTGTTTGTGTTGATAACTGGCACACGTGTTTCACTCGATACAGAGCTAGTCACAGCCGCGACGCAAAACCATTCTATCTTGATAGGATTGTTTCGTGTGACAGCCATATTGTTTATGACGATGCAAGCAACATTGTGTAAGAAGCCATAACCGTAGCTGTCTTAATTTTTTACGCAAGGTGAAATGCATGAGGATAGTGCCCTTTTCACTGAATTCAGGTCTAGCCGACCTTAACTTTTTTCTAGAACCTGGCACATCTGACAGTATGACGCTTTTCGTTAATTTCTCATTGCCGCTGTGGAGGAAATGTAATATCAGAAAACCAATTATTCACCGCCAACATAACCACCATTCATATTCTGTTTGTCGTCCAGTGCAGATATTTACTTTACAAAAGAGATTCATCTTAATGTTTGCAGTGGTAAGGATAATGCGGCAACTCCCAAACACTTTGTGAAACGAGCGGATGGAATAATACATACAAGGACTGGAGTGTAAAATTAGTCACAAGGCATTCGAAAAGTGCGCCCGTAGTTAGGACGTATTGACAGCTGGAAAACTATACAAACACGACTTGTAGCACCTTGCACCCTATTCAGTACGTCAAGCAGTTCTCCCCTCCATCTCTAAATTAATATGGGGCTACAAAACTTTTTGTGTCCAATGAAGAATTTATGAAAGATCTAAATGGATATTTTGTACGCCTTCCAGTATCACGCATTTATGGAAAGCGTTGGACAACGTAAATTGAGATAAAAGAGAATTCTGACGAAAAATAAATTCTTTTACTAAAAAAAAATCCCGTTAGGTACAAAATTTTCACCTTAACTTTGTAATTCGCCTAGATAGAGGTACCAATTCAACAGGGCAAATAAAAGCGAAATAACATGATTCCAGCTCAATAATTCAAGCACTCTATAGAATGATTCAGAGTAAGAGCACACGAAAGCCGATACCAATCATACATAAAATTGCATCTCTGAACACAGATGAGTTGAACACAAGGGGATAATGATTACATATCACACCAGTAACTCCTAATAATGTTTGTACAATATAATATTTTTTATTTTTATCCTTTGTATGCATTATTGTGCTTGTGAGAGACATCTGCATTTAGTCAGTGTTTTGGAAGTACGACATGACAGACGAGCCATCCACATTTGAGAATGGAATGATGGTTTGGACTTTAATACATGGTACTATAGTGTGTGAATAAACGAGATCGTTTGTTATATTTTTGAGAGGCCAATGTGATTGTAAAATTCAAAAGACCATTTGCAAAAATGTAACACCAATTGCTGAACGATGAAAAGAAAAAACAAAACAGGACATAACATTTAACTGAGATGTTTTCTGCGGTTTTGCACATGTTCCCCCAGGATTACACTGAAGTGACGAAACTCATAGGTTACCTCCTATCATCGTCCGCCCCAGTGTTTAAGAAGGGTAGTAGGAGTAATCCATCGAACTTCAGATCTATATCATTGATGTCGCTTTGCAGTAGGGTTTTGGAGCATATACTGTATTCAAACATTATGAATCACCTCGAAGGGAACGATCTATTGATACGTAATCAGCATGGTTTCAGAAAACATCGTTCTTGTGCAACGCAGCTAGCTCTTTATTCGTACGAAGTAATGTCCGCTATCGACAGGGGATCTCATGTTGATTCCGTATTTCTAGATTTCCGGAAAGCTTTTGACACCGTTCCTCACAAGCGACTTCTAATCAAGCTGCGGGCCTACGGGGTATCGTCTCAGTTGTGCGACTGGATTCGTGATTTCCTGTCAGGAAGGTCGCAGTTCATAGTAATAGACGGCAAATCATCGAGTAAAACTGAAGTGATATCAGGTGTTCCCCAGGGAAGCGTCCTGGGACCTCCGCTGTTCCTGATCTACACTCCCGGAAATTGAAATAAGAACACCGTGAATTCATTGTCCCAGGAAGGGGAAACTTTATTGACACATTCCTGGGGTCAGATACATCACATGATCACACTGACAGAACCACAGGCACATAGACACAGGCAACAGAGCATGCACAATGTCGGCACTAGTACAGTGTATATCCACCCTTCGCAGCAATGCAGGCTGCTATTCTCCCATGGAGACGATCGTAGAGATGCTGGATGTAGTCCTGTGGAACGGCTTGCCATACCATTTCCACCTGGCGCCTCAGTTGGACCAGCGTTCGTGCTGGACGTGCAGACCGCGTGAGACGACGCTTCATCCAGTCTCAAACATGCTCAATGGGGGACAGATCCGGAGATCTTGCTGGCCAGGGTAGTTGACTTACACCTTCTAGAGCACATTGGGTGGCACGGGATACATGCGGACGTGCATTGTCCTGTTGGAACAGCAAGTTCCCTTGCCGGTCTAGGAATGGTAGAACGATGGGTTCGATGACGGTTTGGATGTACCGTGCACTATTCAGTGTCCCCTCGACGATCACCAGTGGTGTACGGCCAGTGTAGGAGATCGCTCCCCACACCATGATGCCGGGTGTTGGCCCTGTGTGCCTCGGTCGTATGCAGTCCTCATTGTGGCGCTCACCTGCACGGCGCCAAACACGCATACGACCATCATTGGCACCAAGGCAGAAGCGTCTCACATCGCTGAAGACGACACGTCTCCATTCGTCCCTCCATTCACGCCTGTCGCGACACCACTGGAGGCGGGCTGCACGATGTTGGGGCGTGAGCGGAAGACGGCGTAACGGTGTGCGGGACCGTAGCCCAGCTTCATGGAGACGGTTGCGAATGGTCCTCGCCGATACCCCAGGAGCAACAGTGTCCCTAACTTGCTGGGAAGTGGCGGTGCGGTCCCCTACGGCACTGCGTAGGATCCTACGGTCTTGGCGTGCATCCGTGCGTCGCTGCGGTCCGGTCCCAGGTCGACGGGCACGTGCACCTTCCGCCGACCACTGGCGAAAACGTCGATGTACTGTGGAGACCTCACGCCCCACGTGTTGAGCAATTCGGCGGTACGTCCACCCGGCCTCCCGCATGCCCACTATACGCCCTCGCTCAAAGTCCGTCAACTGCACATACGGTTCACGTCCACGCTGTCGCGGCATGCTACCAGTGTTAAAGACTGCGATGGAGCTCCGTATGCCACGGCAAACTGGCTGACACTGACGGCGGCGGTGCACAAATGCTGCGCAGCTAGCGCCATTCGACGGCCAACACCGCGGTTCCTGGTTTGTCCGCTGTGCCGTGCGTGTGATCGTTGCTTGTACAGCCCTCTCGCAGTGTCCGGAGCAAGTATGGTGGGTCTGACACACCGGTGTCAATGCGTTCTTTTTTCCATTTCCAAGAGTGTATATACGTGACCTGGGTGACAATATGAGCGGTTCTCTTAGGTTGTTCGCAGATGATGCTGTAATTTACCGTCTAGTAAGGTTATCCAAAGACCAGTATCAGTTGCAAAGCGATTTAGAAAAGATTGCTGTATGGTGTGGCAGGTGGCAGTTGACGCTAAATAACGAAAAGTGTGAGGTGATCCACATAAGTTCCAAAAGAAATCCGTTGGAATTCGATTATTCGATAAATAGTACAATTCTGAAGGCTGTCAATTCAACTAAGTACCTGGGTGTTAAAATTACGAACAACTTCAGTTGGAAAGACCACATAGAAAATATTGTGGGTGAGGTGAGCCAAAGGTTGCGTTTCATTGGCAGGACACTTAGAAGATGCAACAAGTCCACTAAAGAGACAGCTTACACTACACTCGTTCGTCCTCTGTTAGAATATTGCTGCGCGGTGTGGGATCCTTACCAGGTGGTATTGACGGAGGACATCGAAAGGGTGCAAGAAAGGGCAGCTCGTTTTGTATTATCACGTAATAGGGGAGAGAGTGTGGCAGATATGATACGCGAGTTGGGATGGAAATCATTAAAGCAAAGACGTTTTTCGTCGCGGCGAGATCTATTTACGAAATTTCAGTCACCAACTTTCTCTTCCGAATGCGAAAATATTTTGTTGAGCCCAACCTACATAGGTAGGAATGATCATCAAAATAAAATAAGAGAAATCAGAGCTCGAACAGAAAGGTTTAGGTGTTCGTTTTTCCCGCGCGCTGTTCGGGAGTGGAATGGTAGAGAGATAGTATGATTCTGGGTCGATGAACCCTCTGCCAAGCGCTTAAATGTGAATTGCAGAGTAATCATGTAGATGTAGATGTAGATGTAGGTGTAGCTGGGTGGTCAGCGCGACAGAACGTCAGTCTTAAGGGGCCGGGTTCGATTCCCTGTATGGGTCGGAAATTTTTCTCCGCTCAAGGACTGTGTGTTGTGTTGCCCTAATCGTCATCATTTCCTCCCCATCGACGCGCAAGTCGCCGAAGTGGCGTCAAATTGAAAGACTTGCACCCCGCGAACGGTCTACCGGACGGGAGGCCCTAGTCACACGACATCATCTTCACCTCCTAACATCGTCTAGGGTCCAACCGATATGGTCACGAGTCCAGCAGATGCGCTGCAGGCGATGTCGTGCTGTTAGCAATGACACTCGCGTCGGTTGTCTGCTGCCACAGCACATTAATGCTAAATTTCGGTACTCTGTCCTAAAAGATGCGTCCGTCATACGTCCCACATTGATTCCTGCAGTTATTTCACGCAGTATTGTTTGTCTACTAGCAACTCTACGCAAACTCCACTCCTCTCGTGCGTAAAGTGAAGGCCGTCGGTTACTACGCTCATGCTCATAAATTAAGGATAATGCTGATACATGGTGAAACAACGCTCTGGTGGGCGGTTTGCGGCTTTAAATCACCTCGGGGTGTGACCGTGCGGTGCATTTGACCTGAGGTCGTCGCACGGTGGCGCTGGCAGCAGTCGAATTACGCAGAGGTGTGTTGGTGCCTGTCAGAGTACGGTACAGCGAATAAGTGTGCAGACGTTTTCATACGTGCTAATGGTGACTTTATGTTGAAAATGGCTCAAAGAACACATATTGATGACGTTATGAGGTGTAGAATACTAGGGCGACTGGAGGCTGGTCGAACACAGCAGGTCGTAGTACGGGCCCTCCGTGCGCCACAAAGTGTCATCTCAAGATTATGGCTATGATTCCAGCAGACAGGAAATGTGTCCAGGTGCTACAGTACGGGACGTCCATAGTGTACAACACTACAAGAAGACCGATATCTCACTATCTATGCCCGCAGACGGCCACGGAGTACTGCAGGTAGCCTTGCTCGGGTCCTTACCGCAGCCACTGGAACAGTTGTCTCCAGACACACTGTCTACTGACGACTGAACAGACATAGTTTATTCGCCTGGAGACCTGCAAGGTACATTCCACTGACCCCTGGTCACCGCAGAGCCCTTAAAGCCTGGTATCAAGAACACAGTACACGGTCATTGGAACAGTCGTCCCAGGCTATGTTCACGGACGAGTCCAGTTATAGTCTGAATAGTGCTTCTCGCCGGGTTTTCATCTAGCGTGAACCAGGAACCAGATACCAACCCTTTAATGTCCTTGAAAGGGACCTGTATGGAGGTCGTGGTTTGATGGTGTGGAGTGGGACTATGATTGGTGCACGTACACCCCTGCATGTCTTTGACAGAGGAGCTGTAAGAGGTCAGGTGTATCGGGACGTCATTTTGCACCAGTATGTCCGTCTTTTCAGGGGTGCAGTTTGTCCCACCTTCCTCCTGATGGATGATAACGCACGGCCCCACCGAGCTGCCATCGTGGAAGAGTACCTTGAAACAGACGATATCGGGCGAATTGAGTGGCCCGCTTGTTCTCCAGATCTAAACCCCATCGAGCACGTCTGGGATGCTCTCGGTCGACGTATCGCTGCACGTTTCAAACCCCTACGGCACTTCAGGAGCTCCGACAGGCACTGGTGCAGGAATGGAAGGCTATACCCCAGCAGCTGCTCGACCGCCTGATCCACAGTATGCCAACCCGTTGCGCGCCTGTGTACGGGTGCATGATGATTATATCTCATACTGTTGTCGGGGTATATGCGCAGGAAACAGTGGCGTTTTGTAACACGTGTTTCGGGACGGTTTTTTCAACTTATCACGAATACCGTGGGCTTACAGATGTGTGTCTTGTGTGTTCCGTATGTGCGTATGCTATTAGCGTCAGTTTTAAGGATTGGACGTTGTGTGGCACCACATTCTGCAATTATCCTTAATTTATGAGCATGAGTGTAGTTGTTCGTGGTGAGAGGTAATGCCTGAAATTTGGTATTCTCGGCGCACTCTTGACACTGTGTATCTAAAATTCTGAATTCGCTAACGATTTAGGAGACAGAATGTCCAGAGGGTCTAGCTTCAACCACCACTTCGCTTGGAAAGTCTGTTAACTCCCGTTGTGCGACCATAATTACGTCGGATATTTTTTCACGTGAATAACCTGAGTACAAATGACAGCAGCACCAGTGCACTGTCCTTTTATACTACCTTGTGTAAGTGGTGCTACCGTCATTTGTATATGTGCGCACAACTATCGCATCACTTTTGTCACCTCACAATCTGTATAAAGTAAGTGCTTTAGTTGTCAAATACAAAGCAAATGAGAGAGTGAATAAAAAAAAGAGCTCCTCGTAGTACCCCTGTCGTGCAGCTCAGTAACGACCGGCCCCCGTGTTATCCTCTACCATATGGCGGCGTCATTTGGGTGCGGAATGGAGAGATTCGGGTCAGCACACCGCTCTCTGGGCCGTTGTAAGTTTCTCAGCCCATGGAGCTGCTGCTCTCATTCTAGTAGCTCCTCAGCTGCCGTCACAAGGCAGTGCACAACGTCCCAGCTCCCTACGAAGGAAAATATTCTGCCAGTACTGGTAATTTAAGACAGGTATCCGCATACCAACCAGACACACAGACCATTTAGTTACGTAGGCTCTCGAGACACTAAGATAATAGTGATAAAAGAGCCAATAAAATGAAAAGAGTAAAGCAGCACTACCTAAGAAAGCTAAGGCGACAAAGAGCTTAGGCTCGATACAACAGCTGCTCCTCCTGCTGGAGAAGAATGAAAGCCTGGAAGAAAAGGAAAAAAAATTTAGTAAAAGGTTGCTACGTTGTGTTGCGAAGGGCTTAATATTAAGCAGAGAAACAGAGTCATCGCTGCCGAGAATTCTTCCTGGTTGTATGGCCCTGATCCATGGTACTCTTCTATCCCTAACGTTTCGTCCAGAGCTACGTTGGACATCTTTGGAGGCGCTCCTGGTTCTGCTGAGTCCTGCCGACTGACGAGTCGGACGTCGAAGAACAGCCTAAATACCGTGGAAAGTGGGCGTGGTCTGGATTTCACGTGATAACAGAGATGAACCTTGTGAAGGATAAAATATAACTATCGATCGTAGTACGATCTGTAGCACCACTGTCCATATATCGCTGAGTTTCACAGCTTCTTCTTTTCTGTTAAAATTATCACCATGTTTGTATATTTCGATGGCTTCTCTATATAGCCGTGGATAATAGTTTGTCATACTACATAAAACTTCAGTTTCCGAAAATTTCACTACGTGATCGCCCGGCTGAAGAGCATGTTCCGCCACGGCTGACCTGTCTGTTTTCCCTAGTCGACAAAGACTTTTGCGTTCCTTCAACCGTGTATTCACACTTCTCTTTGTAGTTCCGATGTATACCCTACCACATGTACACGGAATCTTGTATACACTACTTGTAGAGAGAGGGGGACGTTTATCCTTAACGGAACGAAGCGCTTGGCCTATTTTCTTAGTTGGTCTGAAAATCAGTCGAATGTTACTTTTCCTTAAAATCTTGCCGATTTGATCCGTTACTTTTTTGAAGAAAGGTAGAGAAACAGTGTTCTTCCATCGCTGTGTCCTATCTTCGTCCATAGGCCTCCTTTTATTCGGTCGCAAAACTCTATTTATTTCCTTACTAGGGTACCAATTCTTCTCAAAAGTCTGCTTTAGATGTTTTAACTCGGCGTTCAGGTATTCCGGCGCACAAATCCTTTTAGCTCTGTCCACTAGACTTTTAATTACGCCTCTTTCCTGTTATGCATAATGATTGGAATCCTTTTGCAAGTATCTGTCGGTATGCATAATCTTCCGAAAGACTTTATGTTTCATGCTGCCATCAGTCTGTCTCATAACGAAGACATCCTACAAGAATATTGCGTTGTCTTTCTCCATTTCCATGGTAAACTGGATTTTAGGATTTATACGATTTAAATAACAAAAGAATTCCTATAAAGCTTTTTTCCACGGTATTTAGGCCGTCAGATTCGTCAGTAGGCAAGACTCAGCACAACCAGGAGCACCTCCAAAGATGCCCAACGTAGCTCTGGACGAAACGTCAGGGATAAAAGAATTCCATGGACCACGACCGTACAACCCGGAAGAATTCTCGGCAGCTGAAACATCCGGTCGTGAAAGCCTTCATTGTATGATTAGAGTCATTCCTGCTACTACCTCTAGCTCTCGAACTTCGATGGAATTTGATCACTTGGCTCTGGTTTGGTAGATAAGTCCGTTCACTGTGGAATGTAAGATTCAACCTATTTAACCTTGGGCTATTTCGGATAATTCATAATTCAAGAAATACTTTGGCCTGTATGTAATTATTCTGCAAGGAAGTGCCGTAGGGTGCGCTCTGAATCAGAGGTGGATGAGGAGATGAATTTCATTTATGCAGAGGCTGCGTATACTTACGGATAAAAATGAACATTTATTGACTTCGATAGCATAACTAAAAGGTTTGTGAAATAACAAAATGTGACCATTGGTGTTCCCAGATACACATTAATTTCCATACTTGATAAATCTGAGTCCGCTATTAAGTTCGTGGTTTATGGAACGGGAATAACCAAAGGATGTACACGAAACGTATTCGTAATTGCGAAAATGGACAACCATCAGCTTTATAAAGGAACGACGACAGTGAAGAAATTTTCACTTTCGTCGTTCCATTATGTAGCTGATGGTTGTCCATTTTCGAATCACGAATACATTTTATGTATTTGATAACGGCTGTAATCGCCGCGGTGCCTGTTCTTTTGGACATCCACGCATGCCTATATCTACATGGTTACTCTGCAATTCACACTTAAGTGTCTGGCAGAGGGTTCATAGAACCATTTTCATACTACTTCTCTACCATTCCACTCTCGAATGGTGCGTGGGAAAAAGGAACACCTAAATATTTTTGTTCGAGCTCTGATTTCTCTTATTTTATTTAGATAATCATTTCTCCCTACATAGGTGGGTGTCACAAAAATATTTTCGCATTCGGATAGAAAGTTGGTGATTGAAATTTCGAAAATAGATCCCGCCGCAAAGAAAACCGCCTTTGTTTCAGTGACTGCCACCCCAACTAGCCTATCATATCAGTGACACTCTCACCCCTATTGCGCGATAACACGAAACGAGCTGCCCTTCTTTGCACTTTTTCGATGTCCTCCGTCAATCCTACCTGGTAAGGATGCCACACCGCGCAGCAGTATTCCAGCAGAGGATGGACAAGTGTAATGTAGGCTGTTTCTTTAGTGGGTTTGTCGCATCTTCTAAGTGTTCTGCCAACAAAGCGCAGTCTTTGTTTCGCCTTCCTCACAATCCAATTTAAGTTGCTCGTAATTGTAATTCCTAGGTACTTAGTCGAATTGACAGCTCTTAGATTTGTGCGATTTATCGTATACCCAAAATTTATCGGATATGTTTTGGTATTCATGTGGATGACCTCGCACTTTTCTTTGTTTAGTGCTAATTGCCACTTTTCGCACCATACAGAAATTCTCTATAGATAATTTTGTAATTGGAATTGATCGTTTGATGATTTTACTAGACGGCAAATTACAGCGTCATCCGCAAACAAGGGGGCTGCTCAGATTATCACCTAAATCACTTATGTAAATCAGGAACAGAAGAGGGCCTATGACACTACCTTGCGGAACACTGCATCGTAATTGGAAATAATACAGACACTGCAATATCGCAATCAAAGGCTTGGTTACGCCTACAGGCACTTAGCACCACATGCAGTTGATGAAGTTTACAAATGGTTCAAGTGGCTCTGAGCACTATGGGACTTAACATCTTTGGTCATCAGTCCCCTAGAACTTAGAACTAATTAAACCTAACTAACCTAAGGACATCACACACATCCATGCCCGAGGCAGGATTCGAACCTGCGACCGTAGCTGTCACGCGGTTCCGGACTGCGTGCCTAGATGAAGTTTACACATAGGAGAAAAGAAAAGAACAAAGGCCATCCACTACTATCCTACTATCACACGTGACTAACTAGCAAAGAGATGGTGCTGCCTCGATTTTAACACGCGGAATGAATATGTTAAGGTAGCGTTAAAATACGCGAACAAGGATCAAAACATGAGCTAAGGAACACATTTAATATAAACACACAGTAAGACTAAGAACGAGGAAGTAAAAAAGCGCCGGCTTGGGTAGCCGAGAGGTTCTAGGCGCTACAGTCTGGAACCGCGTGACCTACGGTTGCAGGTTCGAATCCTGCCTCGGGCATGGGTGTGTGTGATGTTCTTAGGTTAGTTAGGTTTAAGTAGTTCTTAGTTCTAGGGGACTGATGACCTCAGATGTTAAGTCCCATAGTGCTCAGAGCCATTTTGAGGTAAAAACAGACAACGTGGCGGTAACGAAACGAAAGTAAATAGGAATTTCAGGATAAGCGGATTAGAATTGCACTGAGTTTATCGTAGAGGTAACAATATGAGAAAGCTGAATACTCTTAAACATGGACACTAATATGTGGTGCTAAGGAACAAAGCCTTTATCGAGCAGTAGAAGGTACAAAATAAAACGGATTGAAAAATCACTGGCAAAATCACATTGCTATCACACGGAATTCTTAACTGTACTCAAACATTCATTCGTTTTGTTATTCTTGGAGGGAAAAGAGAAGACAGGCACTGTGTCGTGGTAAACATGAGTGTGGGAATCAGAGAAGTAGCAAAACTTAATGGACTTTGTACAGTGCATCCGAATTAGACAATTAGCAGACAAGTTTAGGACAAAACATGAAAGTTATGTAAACTATGACTAATATTAACGCACTCAGCTGCTCACTCTTTTTATGCCGGAGGAAATTTACTTACTGCATCGTAAATTGAGGTGCTACAGATACTGAGATGAGGTAACTTGAAATAAAACCTCACGAAAAGGCTCACGTAGAGACCCTTCAGTAAAACTCTTATCAAGCCTACTTTATGCTAGAGTGAAGGCAATCGAGCGAGCGTCCTCAGTGGTGTAAACGGAAGACGAGGGCGACCAGACAACAGTTATCTTTTTCGCTTTGCTTCGCAGACACTCGATTGTGCTCCGCTGGTTGTCGGTCTTTGAGCGAACCGTTAAAGTAAGTTCACGTCCTCTCAAAGCGCGTATTGTGGTACTTTCGATGTTAAATTAGTTGTACGGGCGATGGAGTGGTCATAAGATAATGTAATCTTGCCAATACAGGCATAGATATCATATGTGCTTGTAGAAGCACGCGATCCACAGCACATGGTAATGACCAAAAAGAAATACACTTCGAAGCGCCTGTAGGACCAACTGGATACGCGAGAAAGACGGCAAAGTCAATATTTAGTTCCAGCTGGCAGGGAGGGAGTGAAGAGGTGCATGTTCTATATTACTTTTTATTGTAAAAGAAATTTCCCTGAGAGTAAGCAAATACGGATTTCCGTCTATTTTGCTTAGTAATTTAAAATACAAATATAGGAAAAACCTGATCATTTTCGTGCTTCACTTTTAAAGTGCCTGTAATTAAAACACAGATTTATCACCATTATTTTAGTAGCTTTTGATGTAAAAACTGAAGGAATGAAAATCGTTTTTCCCTCGATCATTCTATCTCGCCTGCACCAACTACAGTGCTAAGGTAGATTTCATGAAGTAGCATATTTGATTGGCCGCAACTGGGCTGTAGGAAAGATGAAGGCACCAGAAAGACAGTTCTCACGTTGTGGAGGTATGAGTTACGAAATATCAACACGCGTTCATAGGATATGTCGCCTAGAAAAAAGATTCGACAACTAACACGGTGCACCATGTTTGACACACTCTGAAAAACAGGTTAAAGCCGTAGCGAATACTGTATAGAACGAAGAGGGAAAAATTTGAATTGAAGACCAAGAAAAACATTCTCAGATTAAAACTGGTGTAAGACAAGGATGTAATTTCTCTCCCTTTCTTTTCAACCTGCACATAGAAGAGGATACGGCAGAAATACAAGGCGTCGGAGTGGGACTAAAATTCACTTTGAAAGTAGATCAGTGATAAGATTCGCTGATGATATAGCCATCTTCAGTGAAAGTCTGGAAGAGTTACAGGACCTTTTGAATGTAATGATCGGCGTACTTAGAATAAAAATAACGAGAAGTAGCAGAAATGAGATTAGTAACGAACATAACATGAAAATAGACAGGAGATAATTAAAGCCATTAACTTCCACTTGGAACTGATGTATATCAATGCAGCAAGTTGAAAATTTGTGCCGGACCGGGATTCGAACCCGAGTCTATTGCTTACTATACTGATGCTCCGACCCCCGCGACATTCAGACACAGTGGTCGCCACAACCGCGCGGACTACCCCAGCATGCCTCCCATTAGATGCCGCGAGTAATGGGGCTAACGAGCAGGTGCACTACACCTGTAGGTGTGGCATACATTGAGGATTTGGATCTGACGGGAGGCGTGCTAGTAAGCCCGTGCGACTATAATGACTACTGTGTCCGGGAGGCTCAGTGGCACAGGTGGTTGGCTGTTGTGTGTTCTTCATCATCAATCCATAGGATAGATTCTATTTCTCCCCTTATGCCTCTTAATAGTCCCAGTAAAGATCCATAAAATCGGTTACAGATTACAGATATTTACCTGACTTTTTTTATGTGAAGATATTACGCAAACACAGCCAGAACCAAAACTAACTACACGGCGGTTCGTGATGGATCGTCACACGTGCTCTAGCTTCGCAAGAGCTTGGCACACATCTTTTGCTACTCTGAAGGTGTCCACCACTAGCTTTTTATGATACATTCTACAAAAGCAGAAAATTCAGTCGGTATCATATCTGCTCGTCGATTAAACCAAGAAGTACTAAGCACAATCTGACCAGCGAGGTAACTAGAAGCTAACTGAGCAGAAAACACAACAGTCACGCAGTGTAAAAGTAATATGTATAATGCCAGTAGCTGAACACTAGTGAATATGAAAAATCAGTTGTAAGTTCCTAAGGAGACTGAATATCCATAGGTCTTTAAGCTGTGCTATAACACTGTGTAAAGATCACACGATCATGACTCGTTGTGAACCACTGGCTAGATACATTTCTGTAAAACCAGGTACGGCGTCTGTCGGAGCCCCATCAGCGTCAAGCACCTTCTTGGCTGCAAGATCCATGCAAAGCATGAGAAAATGTAGTATTTAGACCAAAGGATTCTGTACCACGAGTAGTAACTACAGGCAGCCTAAGACAATGAACTAGTAACGACACTCCGAGTATGATTGCGCTCGCAGTAAACGGGCCGATTACGCTACTTAAATGCTTACTTAGGTAAAATTACATTTGCTAAAAAGCAGTTGTCATACTTTGGAGCAGCTATGCTCAAGTCAAAAGCAAAATAATACCCTCTAGCCTTTGCCACGTGTGCCCAGCTGAGAACATCAGACTGATAGGCCCAGTGGCTTACATTGCTGCCACGAAAACAATACGTGTTGCGCCGCCTATCACGCACGGACAGTAACATGTGGTTCAAATGGCGCAGATTACTATGGGACTTAACTTCTGAGGTCATCAGTCCCCTAGAACTTAGAACTACTTAAACCTAACTAACCTAAGGACATCACACACATCCATGCCCGAGGCAGGATTCGAACCTGCGACCGTAGCGGTCACGCGGTTCCAGACTGAAGGGCGTAGAACCCCACGGCCACACCGGCCGGTCAGTAACATGTGCCCATTTGAAACATTATAACAGGGATAACTGAAAAAAAGACCAAAAAATGGTTCAAATGAATATGAGCGCTATGGGACCTAGCATCTGAGGTCATCAGTCGCCTAGAACTTAGAGCTACTTAAACCTAACTAACCTAAGAACATCACACATGTTCATGCCCGAGGAAGGATTCGAACCTGCGACCGCAGCGGTCGCGCGGTTCCAGACTGAAGCGCCTAGAACCGCTCGGCCATACCAAAAAAATTACAGTTACTTTTAAAAATAACATGTAATGAGAGCTTAACGTCTTTTTGGAAACATACAGCACTGAAGCATATTAAGTATAATAGAGCCATGTGTTAGGCTTTACGGGATACTCTTCCGTAAAGGACGAATGACAGAAGAAAATTTACAAACAGCGGCACAACCCAGAAAATATTTGCATGAACGTAACTTCAGCAGCACACGAGATTAGAAGAAAATAATGTTTCGAAACCAGAAGCAGGAAAAATATAGTAAAAATAGAGGAGTCAGAATTGTGCCAGCAGTGGATTGAAATTATTGAAAAATTTTTTGTTACGTAGCTATAGCTGTTCACTGGGATTGAGGCCATCGTTCTCAGAAATATGCTTGAAAATCTCCAGGTGTTGGAATACATCGAGCCTATGACCTTTCCTTTCTGTATATAAACTGAAAATTTCTTCAACGCGTTTCGATTTGTGTCCAGAAATTAGCAGATGATCAACAAAAGTTGAATTATGTACGTCAGTGCCTCTTTCTCCCAACATATGTTTCTTGTACCTAACACTAAAAGACCGTCCAGTTTGTCCTATATAATAAACGTGACACGTATAACAAGTGATTTTATATACTACTGAATTGTGTATCAGAACAACTGTGGACTTTTAGATTGTGAATAAGACATTTTTGCAAGTTGTTGTTCGTGGAAAATACAACTTTGAATATATATTTTTGAAACAAAAGACGACGAATATTATATGAAATATGGTCTATTCCTAGCTCCGATAGGAGCATTTCTCCAATGGCACATTTATGCTGAAATAACTTGTACAGTATTTAGTCATCTCTTACATGATGTTATATCCTTGTACAATGCATACGAGTTTCAGAGGGTATGAATAATCTACCCGAACTCCTTTGGCAGTTTTCAACTCGTCTACGCGAGAGTATTGTGATTTTTGGGGATTGTAGATAATTGAATTCTTAAATAAAAATTTAAAAAAAAATGAAGTGGGCTGCTAGAACAAAATGTCAGTTTTTTACCGAAAAGTTTCACTTCCACCAAGTATACATCCTTTTCCTAGAATCTCGGTGAGCACTCTTTGATGCAGACAATGAGGAACTGACATTTACGACAGCCGCTCAGAGCAACAGTGTTTAAAACAGCCTGTTCGCTTACTACGCACCCTGCCAGAGAGCGGACTGTTCTCTAGCACCTTTGGAGAGGTCCCCTCCGGCCAACCTGGATCTCGCTGTACACGACACAGAGGAGCGGTGCGCTGCTGTTTACTGCGGCCGGACCATCGAGAGCGGTGAGTCTGCGCAGGCGAGGGAGAGCCTGCCAAATGGCCGCGTCGCTGTGTTGTTCGCCAGCCCTGTCAGGCCGCCCGCTCTGAAGCACCGGAGCGCGCTTGCCGGAATAGCCTGCCTAAGAACCGACCAGCAGCGCCCACACGCAGAGCCGAGCACCGCAGTGGTGCGCTGAGAAAGTGAAGCCTTGGCTGCCAGAGCCGTCTGTTACACAATCTCGAAACCAAAAATTATGAATATAATCAGATATCTATGTAATTTACTGTCAGAAACCACACTTAAGTGTCTCTCACATGAGAAACTCTAAGACTACTTTTTAAACTTCTGGTGCCGGCCGTGGTGGCCGAGCGGTTCTAGGCGCTTCTGTCTGGAACCGCGCGACCGCTACGGTCGCAGGTTCGAATCGTGGCTCGGGCATGGCTGTGCGTGATGTCCTTAGGTTAGTTAGGTTTAAGTAGTTCTGAGGGCAACGGCCTTGCCGCAGTGGTTACACCGGTTTCCGTGAGATCACCGGAGTTAAGCGCTGTCGGGCGTAGTCGGCACTTGGATGGGTGACCATCCAGGCCGCCATGCGCTGTTGCCGTTTTTCGGAGTGCACTCTGCCTCGTGATGCCAACTGAGGAGTTACTCGACCGAATAGTAGCGACTTCGGTCAAGAATACCATCATAACAACCGGGAGAGCGGTGTGCTGACCCCACGCCCCTCCTATCCGCATCCTCCACGGAGGATGACACGGCTGTCGGATGGTCACGGTAGGCCACTCGTGGCCTGAAGAAGGAGTGCTTTTTTAAGTAGTTCTGAGTTCTAGGGAACTGATGACCTCAGAAGTTCCCATAGTGCTCAGAGCCATATGAACCATTTTAACTTCTGGTATAAGGCCAGAATTGCAATACTGACACACGTAAAGACTGCTCCCACTTACGAGGTCGATAAGTCAACTATTCCTGCAGACTGAAAGATATTTGGTTGCTACATCTCCATCTACATTTATGCTCCGCAAGCCACCCAACGGTGTGTGGCGGAGGGCACTTTACGTGCCACTGTCATTACCTCCCTTCCAGTCGCGTATGGTTCGCGGGAAGAATGACTGTCGGAAAGCCTCCGTGCGCGCTCGAATCTCTCCAATTTTACATTCGTGATCTCCTCGGGAGGTATAAGTAGGAGGTAGCTATATATTCGATACCTCATTCAGAAACGCACCCTCTCGAAACCTGGACAGCAAGGTACACCGCAATGCAGAGCGCCTCTCTTGCAGAGTCTGCCACTTGAGTTTGCTAAACATCTCCGTAACGCTATCACGCTTACCAAATAACCCTGTGACGAAACGCGCCGCTCTTCTTTAGATCGTCTCTATCTCCTCCGTCAACCCGACCTGGTACGGATCCCACACCGATGAGCAATACTCAAGTACAGGTCGAACGAGACTTTTGTAAGCCACCTCCTTTGTTGATGGACTACATTTTCTAAGAACTCTCCCAATGAATCTCAACCTGGCACCCGCCTTACCAACAATTAATTTTATATGATCATTCCACTTCAAATCGTTCCGCACGCATACTCTCAGATATTTTACAGAAGTAACTGCTACCAGTGTTTGTTCCTCTATCATATAATCATACAATAAAGGATCCTTCTTTCTATGTATTCGCAATACATTACATTTGTCTATGTTAAGGGTCAGTTGCCACTCCCTGCACCAAGTGCCTATCCGCTGCAGATCTTCCTGCATTTCGCTACAATTCTCTAATGCTGCAACTTCTCTGTATACTACAGCATCATCCGCGAAAAACCGCATGGAACTTCCGACACTATCTACTAGGTCATTTATGTATATCGTAAAAAGCAATGGTCCCATAACACTCCTCTGTGGCACGCCAGAGGTTACTTTAACGTCTGCAGACGTCTCTCCATTGAGAACAACATGCCGTGTTCAATCTTCGTTTGCTCACATTTGAAGTTTATTTACGTGATGCATACCATATACACACGCCTCTGTGTCCGACGTCGCTAAAACACACCTGTGCGATGGCACTCGACTCAGAGGTAAGCAGGTTCGAATCCTGGTGCAGGATGAAATATTCACTGCCGGTATTGACGATCAAGGGGAGGAGAGGCGGTGGTGGAAATTTCCTGATCACCAGTCGTGCACCATTGTCCTGGATTAAATTCCAAAGCTCTCCACAATATCTCATGAAGTGAGTCCATGTGATACTATTCACTTCCTGATCAGTTCGTCGAACGGGGAACGTGGAGCTCGGCGAACGCCTTGGTGTTCTTCGAGCAAAGTAGGCTATGTTCCGGCACTGGCTTTCACCCTCTCGCTTTTCTCGCTATAGACGCATCACATGTTACTCTGGCCTCCGATTCGGTTGAACCTTCGTTAGAGAAGTCTGTATTGCTGAGGCACCCAGAAAATCCACTGTGGCATAGGCCATGGTTTGAACGGGCAGGCTATGCATTATTATACATCTTAAATGAAGCGTAGTGTGTGTTTTTACAGTAATAATTGGTGACGTTCAACAATATTTCTTTGCTACATACAGCTTGATAACACATTTGTAGAGAGAAGCTCTCATCATCAGGTTGTAAGAATTTGACTCCTGAGGTTAAAACACTAAAAATATCCGCCAATATAATCACGGCGTTCATAAAACAAAATAGAATAAAGTATTACTTTAAAATCGTCGACTTCTATCAGATGGCTTCCCATTTCACAGCGCCACTACACCAGGTCTCTTCCTGCTGACCTGGTGTGGGTTCTAAGAGGGTCGACGTGATGCTTCTGCAGAGGTCCGGGTACTGTTGCGAACTGACATGTCCGTGGTATTATCGCGTAAGAGCAGATATTGGCTCAACCATAATGCTGCTCTGTTAGTCGCCTACTTTTCAGCATTTCCTAAGTCTACGATCGTCTGGCTATTTCGTCAGAGTGGTACTGCAAGTTCACAATTACGTGTTTGCCTTAAAATAATTATACAAATCCATTAAGAAATTATAAAGAGTAGGGATGGATGCGCCGTTTTGCAGGTACACAAATTATTGTTTTGTTTTATCATCCAAACATGTTTGACCACAGTTGTGGTATCCTCAGCAGGTTTTTTCAGTGGTTTTCTTAATTATTTTCCTGAGGTCCATAGATGTTATTTTTAGGTTAAGGAACGTGATACATCAGATTTTATTGTCATTCAAATTGCATGTGCGCTTTACCTTTTAGAATGTGTGTATCTCATTGCTGCCAACCAAAATTAGCCACATGTCTGAATTAGTACACCATGTCACCTGGAAACATGAGGAATGTCAGAAAACCTCTTACACCGACTTTCTAGTATATTACTCGATCTTTAAAATGTATGTTTTGGAAAAATTGGTGGCGTACGCCAGTTTTTGGCCTTACCGTTGTAGTATTTTGCTAGTCCTTAGCTGTCACAAGTTTGTTCTTATGTATCAGAGGTGTTTTGTCTAGTTGCACTGAACCTGTGGACATCGGTCAAAGTTAAGTGAAGCTTAGGTATGGCGAACAATTTCGTGTAGTCTGTTATTCGTGGGTTATATTTCTTATTTTACTCTTATTTTACTCACGTTTTCTCCTACTACTTTGTAAATACTGAGTTCTGTTATGTTGCCGTAGCTTGGACATACGTTTCACTGCACAAGTATGCGTCTCTGATGAGTTTCTGTTTATTTACTTTCTTATTTTGGCTTGACGTCCGCGAAATTTGAGTCTGTTCCGCTTGTTGAAATTCGACAAGAGTGTTGAATAGCGCTTTGTGACATTATACTGTTTGACGATTCATAACTATTTTGCCGTGTGTGATAGCGTACTGGATTGTCGTGTTTCCATGTCACTGCTACGGTGGTTGTTTTTGATGAGGTGGTCTGCCAGTGTGGAATGTGTGCTGCCATTTTTCAGTGCTCTTAAATGTTTTGAGTATCTTATCTTAAAATTCCTACATGTCTCTTCAATGTCCATTGAATCACAGTCTTTGCACGTTAGCTGGTACGTATCTGCTTTGTTGAATTTATCTGTGGTGCTGTTAGGTATTTTTAATCTTTTCGGCAGAGTGTTGTGTTTTTCATTTGCCACATTGATATCTTGTTTCTGTATTACGTTTCCTGTCCCTTAAGAAATATCGTTCCATTGTTTTTCAGTTGTGCCTTCAATATACTACAATGTTTCTTTTCATGAATGGCGATCTCCAATTTTACCAGCAGATCGTGTTTCCTTCCACTCTTTCTATGTGCAAGATTTCGAAATCTGTTCCCTTACTGGGGTGACCTATTTCACTTACATGATTTGCAATAGTCAAATTTTCATAATTATTTAATCTGAGAGTATTTTTATGTTCCTCGTAACTGACTGCAAATGAACCTTCTGTCTACCCAATATATTTCGCAATACAGGGTGAAAAGTATTTAAACAGACAAACTCTGCGAGGTTGTAGGGGACATCAAAACAAATATTTTTCCCTAATGTCATTTTCTCCTCTGAGGAGTATTTAAACCGTTAGAGGAAGATTTCTCTGGCGGTAAATTAGTTAAACCAACAAACACTTTTCCATTTTTTATGACCAGGACACAACATATTAACAGAACCCAATTTCAATTACAGTAGATTTTCAAAAATGCCTCCTCTGACACGTAAACAAAGGTTACACCGTCGGATCATGTTCTGTCTGACACTGGCAAAAACCCCAGGAGTATCCTGAATAGTTCCTGCTGCTGCTACTATCCGGGCATCCATATCCTATTCTGATGCAACAGGAGTTACGTAAACTATGTTGCGCATCTCTCCCCACACAAAAAAGTCCAGAGGGGACATATCGGGGGATCGAGCAGGCCATGGTACAGGACCACCTCTGCCAATGCACTTTTCTGGGAACCGTCGGTCCAGGAATCGACGCACACGACGACTGAAATGTGCCGGCGCCACCTCATGTTGGAACCACATGCGTTGTAGGGAGCGTGACGTCTTCCAGCAATTCTGGCAATGCTCGTGCGAGAAAATTGTAACAGTGCCTGCCATTTAATGGCCTACGTAGCAGATACGGTCCAATTAAACAGGTGCCAACACCGACCCACGCATTAACGAAGAACCGCACTTGGTGAGCGCTAGTAACTGTGGCATGTGGGTTATCCTCACTCCAATGGATAATCAACTGGTTCCATGTTGTGGACACGCTGTAAGTGAAATTGACGTAACTATTGCTCTCGAAGGACTGTTCTTACATTCGTCTGATTCGTCCCCATGTTACGTGCTATTGCACAAATCCTGACTGAAGGATCCCGCTCCAAATGCTGCGAGACATCTTCCTCAAATTGCAGCGTCCTTACCGTGCGAGGGCGTCCCTGTTCAGGTAACCTGCTAAATGACCCGGTCTCACGCAGACGATGGTACACAGCAGCAAAGGTCGTATGATGCGGGATACGGCGATTAGGATATTGTTGTTGATAAACCGGCTGTGCAGCTCGTCCGATGTGGTGAGCTACGTAATACGCACCAACCATATCAGTGTACTCAGCCCATGTGTATCTCTCCATTAGTAAACAGAGACAATGCACTACTACACTGGTGGACAGCAGTTGCCTACAACTGAAGATCTTAATACGGCCTCCACCGGTTTAAATAATCCTCATAGGAAAAAATGACATTAGGGAAAATATTGCTTTTGATGTCCCTTACAACCTACCAGAGTTTGTCGGTTTAAATACTTTTCAGCCTGTATAATGTTAAGTATTCGTGTATTACATGTATGTAAAGGTGAACTTCGAAGTTCGAAAGCACATTCCTAGCTGAGGTGCACTCAAACACTCCACTAGACAGCGTTCCTAACGGTGGGGTGTTCCACTGTTACAGGTGTACGAGCTGGAGCGCCGATTCAACCAGCAGCGTTACCTTTCCGGCCCAGAACGAGCTGACCTGGCGCACGCGCTCAAGCTGACCGAGACCCAGGTGAAGATCTGGTTCCAGAACCGGCGGTACAAGACGAAGCGCAAACAGTTGCAGCTGCAGGAGCAGCACCACCACCAACAGCAGCAGCAGCACCAGCAGCTGCAGGCCACCTCCGTGTCCTCCGCAGCCGCAGCTGCAGCCGCCGCAGCCGCGGCTGCCAAGCGAGTAGCGGTGAAGGTGCTGGTGAGGGACGACCAGCCCGTCAGCCCGGCAGCCGCCGCCGCCGCTGCAGCTGGCAAGGCCCTGTCGCTGTACCCCCCTCCACCGCCGCAGCTGCCGCCGCTGCCCTTCCCCTATTACTACTACCACCCACTGTTGTGTCAGCCAGCACCAAGCGTCGTGCCGGCTCACCCCAGCTTGTCGCCGCCTAGTGGTGCCTCTAGTCCGCGTTGACTTACGCTGTCCATTGGAGTTTCGAACGTACTGACCTGTTGGCCACCCAGTGAAGCCACAGACTCAGACTGATTCACCCACTGGACAATTAGCTGCCCAGTGGAGCCTCTTGCTGGCTCTGACTTGTCCATTTGCCAGTTCGCAATTCTGCAAAACCCCAGACTACTGTAAAGACTCGTTCTACAAATCACCGCCCGGTTGAGCCACCAGACAGTGCATACATACCCAACTGATAAATCTCCGCTGAGTGGAACCTCAAAGCACCAGTGACTTGCCAGATGGACAGTTCGTTGTTAAGTGGAACCACAAGCTCATGGTGACTCACCAGTGGACAAAATTATCTAGCAGTGGAGTCCCCTAACTGCATCTGTTTAACTGTTTGATGGCTCACTTCCCAGTG
This sequence comes from Schistocerca serialis cubense, assembly GCF_023864345.2. Lineage (NCBI taxonomy): Eukaryota > Metazoa > Arthropoda > Insecta > Orthoptera > Acrididae > Schistocerca > Schistocerca serialis. The sequence continues at coordinate 724,278,904 of NC_064641.1, forward strand.
GAGTTTGTTTTGACTTACCTTCCAGACAAATCAGCACCCAGTGCAACCTGCACCCCACACCCTCTCGATCACTGGACAGATGGTTAAGAGGGGCACTCGTGCAGTTGTAGCCACAACCAAAGATTTTGTGAAGCAGGTGTATAGTGTGCACCTCTACAAACAATTCTTATATGCTCTTTACACCACTGTCGATGTTACGCGTTAATGCACAATCAAGAGGAAACAGTCAGATCATGCTCCAGAATCAACTTTAATTCTACAATTTCCATGAAGTCACTGTCACTCTACCATATTATATATTGTTCTTTAAATAATGATTTTTATCGCCAGTTTTTCGATTTTCTTTGTTTACTAAGAATAGTTCTGAAGGCTAGTCTCAGATCTAAGAAGTTACTTCGCACTCGTATCATTTGTTTGTCTCAATAGGGATTACAAACTACAGGCCTTTCAGTGAAGTTCAAATAGCTTTTGCAAGTAAACGAAGAACAAAGCTTATCCCCGATAATTTAGCACAGGCCCCAAAACTCGCTGTATCACTAAAGGATATAAACAGAATTATATTGTTCAGATGAAATACTGGACGAAATTAAATAACGTTGTTTTCAAGCTGACATTGCAAGTCTCAGTGCTTCTTGAAAGCTTTGTTTGTGCAACTTGTACCAAAACAGTTACGAAAGAGACTGTAAAATTTGCGGACACAAAAAGAAAATCTGACTTTCTGATGACGAGGTATCGTTGAACAAGTCGCTGAAATATATGGAGGAAAACGGTTTGCAACTTTCTGTGCTTCTGACTGTTCGATCTGTTACGTCAAGGACGAAATCGTGGCTATTGTTACTAATGTGCAGTCCTTCTAACGTCAACTGTGGAAAGTAAATTTATAATTCTCCTCTTGGATATTAGTTATTGTGGGAACATTCTGTACGATAGTTCGGGGTTATCTGGACTACGATGAAATACAGGACACAGCACATTCGTTATAATTATCACTTAATAAGCACGCTCTACATCTGATGTAAAAGATTTAGGCGGCACAGTCACATCTCTTCTCAAGAAGTTCTATAGGCAGTAAAGTTATTTCTTTCATGGCTTCACAATGCACATCTATGATATCGTTAGAAAAGGGTAGATCCGCAAATATGTAGTGTTTCTATTGTCAACAAATAAATATAGAATCGATATGTTTTGCACGTCGACTGTTCTTTTCTTACAAATGAGTTAACGCTATCAGTAGTTTGTACCGGCATCTGCTGAGAAATTATTGGCAGTAAAAAGTGTTTATATTTTCGCAGGAAACCAAGCTGCTCTTCAGTCGGAGTACCTGACAGTGTACTGCGTGGCACTTACCCAATACTTTTCTTTTAAACAGATACACAGATATTTATTCGAAAGTGCGCTCCATTTCATGTTGAGTAATAATACCTGAGCTTTTCACTAGAAGTAACGTATGTTGAGGGAGTGTTATGTTGTCGCACCAATGTACGAGTGGTTGTAGCACCAATGATTTCTCTTCATTTTACTTTTATTTTCATTATAGGAAGGTAAAGACCAACCTAATCTCGTCATTCCTTAAATCTGAATAGCTGTAAACGCTGCGTAGGGAACTTACAGAAGCATTTAAAGCCAAGTTGGAACATATTTTAATAAATTTATGTTAGTACGGCTCTTATTTCAAACTGATGTTACCGATAATGAAGAAGACTATCGATAGTTGTGACACGACTTTCTTTACAACACTTTTCTTAATGAAATCACAGGCATTAGTTACTTTCCATAATGACATGGTAAGTACGTTGTAGAGCAGAGAAAGTGTCTAAATTTTGAAAAGTGTCAAGAAACTGTATGTAACTATTCTGTTTATCGGAATGAAATTTCTCCGTAAGACACGTGTAACATGTTGTGTTCTGTAGATGTGCTGGCCTCATGAAACACAGTGAATGGAATTTAAATATTCCAAACGTTATTTCCAACTATCAAATTCTCGTAAGCGTGTAATTATCCTCCTGAAGTAATTCCAAGACTGTGTTTGTGGCCTTTCCGTACGTCTTTCTGGAAGGTCAAGAAGTATGTGAACTCTGAAAGTGGTAGTAGTTGTTTTTGGTCACCCAGTTAATGCAAAATGTTTACTTTCGACACACCTGTAAAACCATAGAGACTGTTAAGTACTTGTTGTGTTGAATGTGAACTCTGAAAAGTGGTGGCTGTTGTTTCTGGTCAGCCACTTAATGCAAAATGTTTACTTTCGACAGATCTGTAAAACATTAGAGACTGTTACGTACTCGTTGTGTTGTATTTATCACATGTAAATATTGTTCACAAATTTCACTGATCACGTTGTAGTAAAGAAGATAAATTCACTATGAACCCAATTACGGCAATTTACTGAAACCAAAGCAATGCACTGATTGTAAATCTATATTATTAAGTATTTATTACCCTAGTACTGAGATTATAGTTATCCTATTAAAAGTTAATTTATTCAAATAAAACAGGCACTGTACTGATTAAATGCATTGTTGATGTTAAATATACAAATGAGATTTACCAATAACGAGTTTTTCTCTAATGAATATAATGAGAAATTGATATTCACCTGTGTATAGTAAAATGGTCACAGCATTTCTAAAACAGATCCATCCACTATCGAACACTTGCTCTGTCTTTCATCAATTAACAAACTTACGATGTGTTTTTTTCGTCTTGTTTTGGATACAACAACAATACCACTGTACTTTTTCTTTGTGAAATGAAGACTGTTTATTCTCTGTCTTACTATACAGCTAAAAGGATGTACGAATTTCAATTACCAGGTGAAATTGTTTGCTGTTTTCTATTTATAAGGAAGTCCAGTGTTACTGGTGGATAACGTTAACAGTCTCTCGACGTCTTTGAAAGGTAGGAACATTACTTTTATTACAGAGTGCTAATGTATGAACGAGAAAATTATTTTAAATTAAATAGTGACAGAGAATATGTGAAACAGCCTGTCCACTCTTGTGGCGTTGTAGAGAATTCTCTAAAAGCGTGTAGCAGATTTGTTGGCGTGACCATTCTCCGTAGCGAGTATATAAATATTCACTAAAAAATCATCTGAAGGACAATCAGGATACTGTCACAAGTTCCCTTTTCCCTTGCTCTTCCTGATTCCCTGCAAACAACCTCTACTCAGAGAATCATTCATTTGTTTCTAATAAATTTCACATTCTGCAACACCTCCTGCAATTCCTATGATCCACTCTCCCATTGTCTCAGCATATGTTAGCATCAGTCTCCCACATATTCCTAATTTTGAACGACATACAGTTCTAAACACACACACACACACACACACACACACACACACGCAGTTTACTTATTATCGTTTATTTCTGTCACACAATAAAACTAAAGAAAAGCTAAGTAAACAGTGACAAACTGCCTATTGGCTTCTGTCTCGGGTTCTTCGGCTAACGTTCATCTAATGATTTTACTGACAGTGCTTCCATCAAAAGTCATCACAGGTCCCTTGTTATCAAAATGATGTAATTGCCAGATCACCGTTGAAGTGTCTCATGCAATGCAGAATACGCAAAAGGAGAAACAGGAAAACAGAAAAATTGGGTACGGATGCGTCTCGAATTTTCTTAAGTGAAGTGGAACCTCTGTCCACATGAGAAAAAACATATAAATTGCTAGAACTGCCAGAGAGGAACTGTAGGTAATATTTTATTTATGTAAACTCTATAAGTAATGTATGTAAAGAAATAAAAATCTGTTGATTATTCCGGAAAATCCACTGACGATGCCTTTAATATAGAGGACGAAACACATCTGGAAGATTAGTAATAATTTTTCAGGAAGAAAACAGCGTTTAATTTATAAACGAATGAAAGCTTGTGATTTTCTACGCAGCACTTTACCTGCTCAGATGACTCCAGACGGCAAGTTACTGTAATTGATATTTTGCTGTTCACGAAATTTACATCTGACAGATAAATATTATATTCCAGACATACTAAACTATAGATAACTGTGATAAAATGTTTCACAGAAAAAAATTGTAAATTTGGCGACTGTGTTTTGGATAAAATATTGGCACGATTTCTAGAGTCGATCATGATATTCTTACAGTAAGAGGAGTTACGTATCCAATGATATTCCCTCAGTACAGTAATTTGGTACCAGCAGAGCGCTTATGCCAAAGAACGGGTCCTCGGCCTGCAACAGCTTTTTCTGACAACCTCCTTACACAGCCTCTCGGGCTGCTCCTGATCCTTCACAGGGGAATTCTTTCACTTTTTTTATTTCTGTGTCATCCTCAAAGCTGGTGTTAACTAAGCTGCATGTACACTCAGTGACACTACTGTACTTTCTACTCAAATTTGTTAATACTTAACACATCTGCTGTGGTAGCTGTAATGTCTATTTAACCTAGCAAGACATTCTCACTTTTAAGTAGAACGGGTAGTCACCTGAGAGCCTTGGCATACAATCCTCTTGTTCGTTTATTTGCCTTCCGATATTTTTTCGCCTTTTTCACTGCTTAATCAGTATGCAAGATAATCAACAGTGGTGATAAAGCTTCATCCCCGTCTTCATACCTGTTATAACACGTATTTGACCCTCCATGGTTATTGACAAAACTTGACTTCTTTTTATTCAGACATCGTAATTTACTTGTTTGTGCCTTCATTTTGTCCTTACTAGTCTCAGACTTTCGAGTATATAATTTCGCATTAAGCTGCTGAAAACTTTCTTTAGTTCCATAAATCCCAAAAAGGGGCACTGACTTTTCTTTACTCTTTCTTCCGTTACTGATTACAAAGTCAGAGTTAATTCTCTGATACATTTACAGCTTTTGAAACAAGAAGCCAAAGACATAACCCAGCCGGCCGCGGTGGTCTAGCGGTTCTAGGCGCTCAGTCCGGAACCGCGCGACTGCTACGGTCGCAGGTTCGAATCCTGCCTCGGGCATAGATGTGTGTGATGTCCTTAGGTTAGTTAGGTTTAAGTAGTTCTAAGTTCTAGGGGACTGATGACCACAGATGTTAAGTCCCATAGGGCTCAGAGCCATTTGAACCATTTTTTGACATAACCCAGAAATGCTGTAGTTTATGTGTAACGCAGAATATACATTCTATGAGATTTGATCACAAGTGTCGGTCACGAACACTTGTATCTTGTGTACTTTATTGATGGGTGTGGTGTAGACTAGTATCTTTAAACTTCACAACTGCCAGAATTCCTAAGATAGTAGTACTGGACTTCCTTGATCAGTGCGTCTTAATTAAGCACAGTAATGCGAGGTGTAGAAAATGTGATGGTGTCTCGTAGTGCATAAGCTACAACTCTAGAGTGACGCACCACTTTGAAGGAAGTCCCGTCGTTGGCAAGAACACTATACATGGTAGCGTTCTTCAAAAGGTCGGGCAGTTAGTCCCCTATTCTCTGTTACACTGCTCTGAAGATTTCAGTTAAAGTGAACGGCGCAAGAGTGAGTCACCCATATTTTCTGCCCATGCCTGATTAATGCTTTATTTATTTAATATTCCTTCGGTTTGAATCCAACCTCATTTGCAAATAAAATACAAACTGTAACCAGCAGATTTTTAGCTCTGTCATTGGAGCTCTAACGGTACACATTATATAGATTGTTGGGAAGAGGAATAGCAGTACTTGTAGGGAAACATTATGATGACGAGAATTGTATGTGAAAAACTTTCTGGTGAATTTAACATTTGATACGCCTTTAACGTTCTCCTAACCAAACTATTAAAAGCTGTACGAAAGGCTTTAACATTTGGAAAGAATATTGCCAAAGCAACTAAAAACAATAGTGCTTTGTAATACGCCTATTAAAATTTACGTACAAAACACGAGTGGGACTTCTCAGCTCCCTTAGTACATGTTCACAGTATCTAATAGAGTTCCATACTTACTGCATTAGCAATATCAATTCACATTAACAAAAACGATACGAAACGAGTATATAAACATCAAAACACCCACAATATTGTCATTTCACGTCAGCGGAGCTTGTACTGTCTTATGACGACTTGAACACTACAGCTGTACGACTGTCTGTCGTCACTTTCTGTTCTCAGTGGGTAGAGATATTTAAACGTCACAGCCAAAGAGTTTCCTGTGCTACAGAAGAAGTACATGCACGCCTAGACAGAATGCTAGTGCTAAATCACAACAACATGCTGTTTTATGTCTCTGAATAATAGCGAGACTTTTAAGTCCCGCCGGGCAGGAAAGGATTAAACTTGACGGGTTCATAAAATCACACACAAATGACAATAGCTATAGCCAAAGAAAGAAGAGGATAAAGATAGTGCCGCCTGTCATCTACTTTACTCATTGTATACATTGACAACACTATTAGACACTTGAAACGTGAAATTAACGACCGTGATATATTAATATCATCATTGTTAGACAGTGGAAATGCGAAGTTAGTGAAGATGCTAGATTAATTCTGAGAAATACAAATATGAGCACTCTACTCTTTGCGACGTCAAAATGATTATCCGATACATATAAAACGATCTTCAGTTTACAATAACCGTCCAAATCAAATTTGTAAGAACAATCTTCGAAAAAGTTAGATACAAAACTAGAGTAGTGAGAAATTTCTCGTAGACTACGAAGAGTGATGGAGACAACCAAGTGGAACAGGATGTTAGGCTGTCAAGTTATCTCTGCATATGAGACAGGAACCAACTACTCGACGACATCTGCCTCGACGACATCTGCCTCCACACGAAGGGAGGAATGTAGAACTGCTTGACGAGACTCTCCGATCTGGGGCTGCTGTGCTCCTTACAGTGTCCATTTACTATGTTGCTGTATCTGATCCTAGTACTCAGTGGACCACTTCTTCCAAAGGGGCTAATTCAGGTGTGGTACAGGTTGCTAACTATACAACCTGTTGGCGGGAATCTCGTGAATAGAGGACTCAGTGCAGGCACAAAGACAGCACCCCTTTAAATATACGATGGTCCAGTTGTCGAGAGGCTAATCGTGATTCACCAAACCACCCTACAAAGCTCCGGTTTCTATCACGAGCTGTATGTTGTTGAATGTGTGCTTCACACGATTTATGTTTCAAATGGCTCTGAGCACTATGGGACTTAACAGCTATGGTCATCAGTCCCCTAGAACTTAGAACTACTTAAACCTAACTAACCTAAGGACATCACACAACACCCAGTCATCACGAGGCAGAGAAAATCCCTGACCCCACCGGGAATCGAACCCGGGAACCCGGGCGTGGAAAGCGAGAACGCTACCGCACGACCACGAACTGCGGACCACGATTTATGATGCTTGCACACAACCTTGCGTGAAGTAGGAGAAATGCGACCCGAGAATATGCAGCCAAATGCTGCGTCAGTCACCGTGGGTAATTTCGTTTCTCCAGTCTTCCCTTGCCTAAAATATCAAAGATAACATCCGCCGCCAAAATCTCATCTATACTAGTAGGATTATAGAAATCTGGATCAGCAACAGGCAGACCTAACTGAATGTCTATGCGCCTACGTGTCAACTCAGTGGCGACATTGTCCACAACGGCACACTTTGTTTATATGTGAGAATCATTAAGCTTCAAAGACATTTTAACGTTACAGCTACATAACACTGAGGCTGTAAAGGCACTGCTTATGCCATTCTCAGGAAATGACTTAGGTCAAATTACAGTTTCTCTGCCGCGAACTTAGATGTAAAAGGTAGTTGGCCCGCCCTGTCTAGAAACACTTAAAGATGGCTGTGTTACGCTTACCGTTCTTAATATTGTTGTGGACTGACAAGGCAGCCAGTCCACAGTGACGGGTAGCCGAAAGAAAGGCACGCGTACACACACGCCGACTGGCGTGAATTCTTGAACAGGATAAGTAGTGAATTCTAATAAGAAAAGTATGCAGCTCCTCGAATACTTAACTTTTATTCTTTGTTGGTTTACAACGTTCTTGATGAGACATTTCATACGATAACTATCAAACTATGTAAGGCTAATGGCGCCTTGCTAGGTCGTAGCCATGGACTTAGCAGAAGGCTATTCTAACTGTCTCTCGGCAAATGAAAGAAAGGCTTCGTCCGTATAGTCGCTAGCAATGTCGTCGTACAACTGGGGCGAGTGCTATTCCGTATCTCGAGACCTGCCTTGTGGTGGCGCTCGGTCTGCGATCACACAGTGGCGACACGCGGGTCCGACATGTACTAAACGGACCGCGGCCGATTCAAGCTACCACCTAGCAAGTGTGGTGTCTGGCGGTGACACCACAAATATCAATAACAACTCTTGCCAGAAAGATATTAGGGTTGTCACTCGGTCTCCTTTCACACTGAAGAGACAAAAAAAACTTGTACATACGCCTGTCGTCGTGTAGGGCCCAGGCGATCACCCAGAAGTGCCGCAACACTACGTGGCTGCCCATAAATCCGTAAGAGGGGTGGAGATCTCTTCTGAACTGCACGTTGCAAGGTGTCCAAGATATGCTCAATAATGTTCATTTCTGGGGAGTCTGGTAGCAATCGGAAGTGTTTAAAGTAAGAAAAGTGTTCCTAGACCCATTCTGTAACAATTCTAGATGTGTGGACTGTCGCATTGTCCTGCTGGAAGTGCCCAAGTCCATCGGAACGCATAATGGACATGAATGGATGCAGTTGATCAGAAAAGATGGTTACGTGCGTATCACCTGTCAGAGTCGTATCTAGACTTAACAGGGGTCCCATATCACTCCAACTGCACACCATTGCAGAGACTCCACCAGCTTTGGATTGGATTGGATTGTCTGGGGAAGGAAACCAGACAGCGTGGTCATCGGTCTCATCGGATTAGGGAAGGATGGGAAAGGAAGTCGGCCGTGCCCTTTCAAAGGAACCATCCCGGCATTTACCTGGAGCGATTTAGGGAAATCACGGAACACCTAAATCAGGATGGCCGGACGCGGGATTGAACCGTCGTCCTCCCGAATGCGAATCCATTGTCTAACCACGGCGCCACCTCTCTCGGTCCACCAGCTTTAACAGTCCTCTATTGACATGCAAGGTCTATGGATTCATGAGATTGTCTCCGTACACGAACACTTCCTTCCGTCCGACCGGGTAACATGTTTCCAGTCCGAGACTCGAACTCGAAGAGCACTTGCCCGTGAAAGGTAAAGATCCCGAGTTCGAGACTCTGTCCGGCACACTTGTTTTAATCTGCCAGGAAGTTTCATACTGAAGCACACTCCACTGCAGAGTGAAAATCTCATTCTGGATGTTTCCAGTCAACAACAGTAGAATTTATTTTATTTATTTAATCGTATGGCTAGGGACCCCAGTCGGGCAGACAGTTCTCCGGGTGCCGGTCTTTCAATCTGACGCCACTTCGGCGACCTACAGTTGATGTGGATGATAGGATGATGATGAGGACAGCACAAAACCCAGTCCCTGGGCGGTAAAAATTCCCCAACCTAGCCGGGAATCGAACCCGGGCCCAGAGGATTGACAATCAGTCACGCTGACCATTCAGCTACCGGGGGCGGACTACAGTGGAATGTCGGTGTTGACACGCACAGGCGAGGTGTAAAGCTTTGTGTCGTGCAGTAATCAAGCGTACATGAGTGGGTCTTCGGCTCCGAAAGCGCATATCGATGATGTTTCGTTGAATGGTTCGCACGCTGATAGTTGTCGATGGCCCAGCATTGTCATCTGCAGCAATTTGTGGAACGGTTGCACTTGTGTCTCGTTGAACGATTCTCTTCAGTCGCCGTTGGTCCCGTTCTTAGAGGATCTCTTTGCGGCCGCAGCGATGTCAGAGATTTTCCTAAATCGCTTCAGGTAAATGCCGGATAGTTCCTGTGAAAGGGCGTGGCCTACTACCTTCCCCATCCTTCCCTAATACGATAGGACCGTTGACCTCGCTGTTTGGTCCCCTCTTCCAAATGAACCAGTCAGCCAACATCCTGCATCTGTAGACACCATGTCTCCTCGTCATCAGCTTTAACCAGATGAGCCCTCCTAACATGTTTCGTTTGATTTACCTTGCTGAATTTTTCCCGCAGATCCTTTGAACTACTGTCCCTGAATCCGATCAGTTAATAGGTCAGAGATTTTTGCTCCAGAAAACTGATAGTTGTCTTAACGTGGTGAATAGACAGTTTTACCTTTCCCTCGAGTATCTGTGGGTCGGAAAATAGCCAAAATGGCTTGTCGAAGACTCACTTCTTCAAGCGCGCGGTCATGTTTAAGAGCCTCTAAGGCCTTCAAATGGCTACATACGTGGTTAAGTGTCTGTAATCTCTGACCGTGCCATGGCTGATAGCAGATAAGACCAACAAATTCTTGGCATGCTTGACTGCCGTTGTTATCTGACCATCATATATACCCATTGATAAGCCCCCAAAACAAACGGTAGGTTTCTAATGTGGCTTTGCTTCACCTCGTAAAGTAGAATAGAGAAAATGGAATTTTTACGCATCATCAACTCTTGTACTATTCATAAGTAAACTAAAAAATTCGAGGAAATTCATAGCTTGCAACCTGTGGTCGTCAACTACACTCCACGATATTTCGATGGACTTACTCAGGTGCCCATCGAAGATTGACGAAGACGTCCTGCGTTTCGCAATATCTAACACTCTCTGCGTATTCTACGCGTGCGTCAAGATCACAGTGATATACTGCCCACACAACACGGCCACAGCGCCTGACTGGTGGAACTGCGGAACTCACCTTCCTCTGCGTTGCCGCTAGCGGCCGTCATCGGCCCACTTGTTGTCTTCAAGCAGAGCAAATCTTGGAGATCGTACGATTCCACACATTATCCAGGTGGTAGCCACTGTCACGGTAAATAATATTTTCTATCACACGTATTTATACCGATTTGTTGATAACGGAGTCCCAAAAAGATGTTACTGAGGTCAAAATTAGTGTTTAATCATACTCCATTGAACGTCCTGTGAACATACAGTTTTCGGTAGTAGCAGACTTGCTCGATTACAAAAGGTGAGTGAGAATTGATGCTCGGAGCAGCGATCCTCCACTGTGTGTGTGGTCTGATCTATATAAGTCGTACTACATTGGCATCGAATTTTATAATTCCAGCCTTTCACAATAACAAACAGTGCTTCGCTGATCCCAAAGTTCAACCCTAGATGGTGGCTGGAAAACCGCTTTCAGCTGAAAACGACACAGGGCTTTTGCTATTTTAAACGAAATATTGCCAACAGACGGTAGAAAAGCTAGTGATTTTACCGGCTTTCTCTCCTTTTTATTCACTTCCCGCTTCTTGGTTTCAATTGTCTTTAGGTATGCGAACTCTTTAGGCAAACTATCTGCATCTGAGAGCGTGTGATCTCTGTATAAAAGTGATGTAAGTACACTCATTGTTTGTTTGCACACTAAACAGACTGCGCCAGAGAGCCACCATTTTTGAGTCTAACCAAAATATCCAGGAAAGGCAAATAACGATCTTTCTCTTTTTCTATAATGAGCAGGATGTTATTATGAATGGTGACGAGGTGATGTAAGAACACCATTAATTTCTTCTCCCCATGAGGCCACGTCATGAAAGTACCGTCCACATATTTCCAAGATACAGTTATTTTAAGGGTCGTTGATTTAAGGGCTCTCTGCACAAAGTCCTGCATAAATAAGTTGGCCACAAAGTACTCTTCGTTTAACATGAAATAGGTCGAGCAAGGAACATGCCAAAATAAAATAATGATTCCCACTTGAAATTTGCTATCAATTAGTGGCAAAGAATCTGTGAGCGGGAGATGCTGCATCAAAGCTAACTAAACATTCCGAATTACTTAGGTGGAATGCCCACTGTCTGTTGATAAAAATCCTCCGAGTTTCGAATATGATGAGGGCATTTGCCCAGTAATGGTGTCAGCAAGGAAGCAAAATGTTGGGATAAATCATACGTGGCGGCATCGTCGTTGCTCACTATGTAAGTGGGCTGCCTCTGTGTTGGCAGCACTGTGTAGTGCTTTGCATTGGCTCTATGACTGCGCATTCTTTGTAAGAGACTCTGTGGCTGGTTGGACTCGTTGTTGGAAGTCAATCGCCAGTAATGTTGGCAGTTGGAAGTTAGTCGCCAGCAGTGATGGAAGTACTGTTGGGCAGTTGGAGGTGAACAGCCATCATTGATGGATGTTAGATGTGAGAAGATAGCATTGATGGAGGGTAGAGGTCTGAAGTGTTTTCGTAGGCTAACGATCTGTACATGTCCGACCTGGAGATTGAATATTATTCACGATTATATATCTTTGTATTAATGTCAATGACGATTTATACTCGTGTCTGAACTGGATGTCACATTATTTAGGTAAAAAATACATTATTTAGTTTGCAACAAAATCTTTCCTTTGCTAACAACATACCTATTAGTAGTTAGTGACTTTGGTAGTTAGAATATTTTATTTAGGTGGCAGTACTGACGATCGCTGTAGTGCAGTAGTTCGCGTAATGTAGATTTTTCTGAGGTAAGTGCTTCATGAAATGTATAGGTTATTGTTAGAATTTCTTTTTAGTCATGGCCATTCTTTTGAATTAATTATTTGAAGTCAGGTTATGCTTTTTTTTCGAACAGTCAGATTGCGTTGCGCTAGGATATTCAACAATTTAAGTACAGACTCACTCATTCAAAATAACTATTGGCTGTAAATGTAGAGCTTCTTTGTCAATTTTAGGAAGGCCATACAGTCCTTGTGGTATGCCGTCATGTAGTTTTAACCTCTTGTAAAGAGGAAGAATTCAGGACTACATAAGTCTTCTATTGAACACGTCCTAGAGGATCAAACTCAATATTCCTGTAAGTAGAATCACTTAGTTGACCATAAGTCTTACCAACATACGAACTATGAGGTAAAAGTACCGCTCCAGAATCTTTATCCACCTTAGTTACTGCGATGAGGAGAAGCTTCCAAAAGAGCACGGCAATTTTCCCTTCTTATTTCTTCTGCAGTACGCAAAGGAAGGCGTCTCCACTAGAACGGTATTATGTCGCTTCAGTGACTTTGGCCTAGTTTGACTGGATCCGTAAGAAGAAGGTTATCGGCACAAGTCAAAATTCTGTTGGCTCCACAGAGTTGTCACCACAGGGGGTAACAGTACGACTTTCTATTGTCAACTTCAAGGAGAAAAAATTGGACGATGCGACGCTTTCTGTGTTGGGTAAAGCATTCTGTTTGGCACCTACACCTGGAGCAGCACCTTTAACCAAATTTGTGAGGGGAATTGAAGAAGCCGCACTACGACTTGAATTGGGTGCTGCAGAAGAAATAAGTGGGTAAATATTGTGGGACAAATTTTGTAATAGTGCACAGCGTACTCGAGTGTAACGAAACACAGAAAAAAAATTATTTTTCCAGTTTGTAATAATTCAAATTTTGTTTAGCTGGAGTTGCGCTCTACCAAAACTACGCTTCGGTACTTTTGATACAATATATGAATGACGTAGTTAATGGTAGAATTATCAGTAGTACTGCTAATTTTGGTAGGGAAAGAAAAAGAAATTGGAAATTTGTGTCAAGGTCTTAGGGGACCAAACTGCTGAGGTCATCGGTCCCTAAGCTTACGCTCTACTTAATCTAACTTAAACTTACTTACGCTAAGGACAACACACACACACACCCATGCCCGAGGGAGGACTCGAACCTCCGACGGGGGAAGCCGCGCGGGCCGGAACAAGGCGCCCCAGACCACGCGGCTACCCCGCGCGGCCCGAAGTTAGCGAAAGAAACATAAATGATTATGAGAGAGAGGAACTGGGAGCCGACGACTTCTCTATGTTTTGGTTTGATTTGAACCTAATTAGAACCATACGTCTTTCAAAATTGGTCCGTAGTGTATTTTATATCCTTGCAAAATATAAAGCACATTTTATAAGTAACAAAAATTAGTTAACCACGTGGCTTCTACGGTTTTATGTGACTAAGGTAATTACTTTTGATGCAAGTACAGTCTACATGCGCAAACAAAAATTTCAGTGCGGTTACTGGTTCTACTTTGTAGTCAATAGGACGTTTTTCATCAGTATCAAAGGCGAGAGTTTCCTGCTACTACTGATAAGTGCGAAAGTTGTTTAGCAATAACAGATACATGTTTTAAGCTATATAAACTCGACGGAATGATGTAGTGGAGTCTGATATGCTTTTTTTTTTTAATTTTGTCTTTCTTTCTACATCTACATCTAAATTGATACTCTGCAAATCACTTTTAAGTGCCTGGCACAGGGTTAACCGAACCAACTTCACAATTCTCTATCATTCCAATATCGAATAGCGCACGGAAAGAATGAACACCTATATCTTTCCGTACGAACTCTGATTTACCTTATTTTATCTTGGTGATCGTTCCTCCCTATGTAAGTCGGTGTCAACAAAAGATTTTCGCATTCGGAGGAGAAAGTTGGTGATTGGAATTTCGTGAGAAGATTTCGTCGGAACGAAAAATGCCTTTCTTTTAATGACGTCCATCCCGAATCCTGTATCATTTCTGTGACACTCTCATATTTCGCGATAATACGAAACGTGTTGCCTTTCTCTGAACTTTTTCGATGTACACCGTCAGTCCTATCTGGTAAGAATCCCACACCGCGCAGCAGTATTCTAAAAGAGGACGAACAAGCGTAGTGTAGGCAGTCTCCTTAGTAGATCTGTTACATTTTCTAAGTGCCCAGCCAATATAACACAGTCTTTGGTTAGCCTTCCGCACAACATTTTTTGTGTATTCCTTCTAATTTAAGTTGTTCGTAATACCTAGGTATTTAGTTGAATTTACGTCTTTTAGATCAGTCTGATTTATCGTGTAACCGAAGTGTAACGAGTTCCTTTTAGCACTCAAGTGGATGACCTCACACTTTTCGTTATTTAAGGTCAACTAACACTTTTCGCACCATTCCGATATTTCTTCTAAATCGTTTTGCAGTTTGTTTTCATCTTCTGATGACTTTATTAGTCGATAAACGACAGCGTCATCTGCAAACAACCGAAGATGGTTGCTCAGATTGTCTCCCAAATCGTTTATATACGTAAGGAACAGCAAAGGGCCTATAGCACTGCCTTGGGGTGCGCCAGAAATCACTTCAGTTTTATTCGATGACTTTCCGTCAATTACTACGAACTGCGACCTCTCTGACAGAGAATCACAGATCCAGTCACATAACTGAGACGATGTTCCATAAGCACGCAATTTCACTACGAGCCGCTTGTGTGGTACAGTCTCAAAAGCATTCCGGAAATACAGAAATACGGAATCGATCTGAAATCCCTTGTCAGTCCGCCGCTCGTCGTCGTGCGGTAGCGTTCTCGCTTCCCGCGCTCTGGTTCCCGGGTTCGATTCCCGGCGGGGTCAGGGATTTTCTCTGCCTCGTGATGACTGGGTGTTGTGTGATGTCCTTAGGTTAGTTAGGTTTACTTAGTTCTAAGTTATAGGGGACTGATGACCATCGATGTTAAGTCCCATAGTGCTCAGAGCCATTTGAACCATTTGAAATCCCTTGTCAATAGCACTCAGCACTTCATGTGAATAAAGAGCTAGTTGTGTTTCACAAGAACGATGCTTTCTAAACCCATGTTGACTGTGTGTTAATAGACAGTTTTCTTCGAGGTAATTCATAATGTTCGAACACATTATATGCTCTAAAATCCTGCTGCATATCGACGTTAACGATATGGGCCTGTAATTTAGTGGATTACTCCTACTACCTTTCTTGAATATTGGTGTGACCTGTGCAACTTTCCAGTCTTTGGGTACGGATCTTTCGTCGAGCGAACGGTTGCATATGATTGTAAAGTATGGAGCTAATGCATCAGCATACTCCGAAAGGAACCTAATTGGTATACAGTCTGGAAGGAAATTGTTTTTTTTTAGCGTTGTATGATATATCTTTATTTGTTTACTTTTATTTTTTTAATTTTTAAAACATCCGTCTGCTTTATGTTACAAATCAATAAACCAGAATTAAATATTGACAGTTTTCGTTTTGCTTTGAGTACTCTTTATTTTTAAGTAACAGACAGCAGGGTCACTATGTAGAACATAAATGTTCCATGGGTTATGAGGCTCTTTATATATCCTCTCTCAATTTCTAGACGGCTCATCACTTCCGGTTTCTAAGGGAATCGAGTAAGGCACGGATCGCATACGCAAACTAAGCGATCGAAATGAGGTAACGCCCAATAGGTACGCAACACATCTAACGTAAAGGTAAAGCGGTTGTCGTCTAAACTGACCAAAGATACAAGGAAAACTACCGTGCTCTGCGCCTACTTACGATAGTCTACCGTAGCCTACGGTAGTTTTGGAACTCTAGGTTTAGCTGAACCCAATAAAGACGAATTTTCCAAACTTTCCAAAATATCGATAGTCTATCGTTTCCACTGTTGGGCAATAATGCGTTTATGATCTTAAGCATTATGTAGTGTATTCAGTTGAAACGTAATAATATTTAATTTTTCCGAGATGAATTTGGGCGGTGCTGCTGCGGAGTCTTTGAGTCCGAGGGGTCCCTAGCATATGGTACATAGATAGAAAGCATGGACTGACATAGAGTGGGATGGAACATTTTCTATGTGCTCACACGTTGTACTCGAGTAACGTCTTAAGGCGGTGACGGTTAACAATGGACACTAATTATAGTAAGTAAGGTTTTCACAGCTACTTGGTACATTACGGCTCACGATAAATACGATGCGTTTTCCATAAGGCATTAACACTGGTCGTGATCATTTTACCACCTACGAACAAGAGCACTAGAGCACTTAACAGACTTCCCTGAAATACGCGCCTCTGGTAAGTAACAGCCATCTACGTCTAAGAATTGCACGAAACAGCATCTGCTCTGTCCGCCTCTTTTATGACGCTAATTACCCGGCGACACAATAAATATTTACCGACTCGGGTACGATTTAGCCGTCACTCCGGAGAAGAGGCACAGCGCAGCACGAGGCCGCCCTCCAAACGATACTCAACCCCATTACGTCTTTCACTTAATCACGGCGGTTAACAAGAAGACGTCGGGGCGGCCCAGAAAAAAGCGCGAGTTTACGGCGCGCTGTTTACGGTGTTTTAATAGAACGTCTAAACGCCGGCGCTCGGCTGTCTCGTGGCGAGCCACTTTAACGCGGCTCTCGTCGCTGCTGTTTACTGTGCCGGCCGGGGGCGGCGCAGGGTGGAAGACGCCCACCGCCAAGGCACCCATTGTAAACGGGGATTCCCCCTCCGCGTCCCGCCGGCGCGGCCGACTGATGCGCGAGACGGTTTTTTGGCAGCGACCGCGAGGCGATCTCCGCCTGACAGAGAGATCCATCTGGCGCCGTCAGTTTTTCAGGTAAATCTCCAGTCATACACACGCCG
This sequence comes from Schistocerca serialis cubense, assembly GCF_023864345.2. Taxonomy (NCBI): domain Eukaryota; kingdom Metazoa; phylum Arthropoda; class Insecta; order Orthoptera; family Acrididae; genus Schistocerca; species Schistocerca serialis. The sequence continues at coordinate 724,296,241 of NC_064641.1, forward strand.
AGCGCTGACAGATGCGTTTCTCGGGCACCAAAACTTTTACGGCTTCACGGTCATCTCTGCAGTGTTACGTATGCGTGATATCTTGGAGGTAGACAGTCGCTTGTTTGTATATCTGATCCGTCACGTGATACGGCCGAGAGCAGACGTCTCCGGCTTATTACGGAGAGACAAAAATTCCCAAGACTACTTGTCAGACGTGAGGTAATCTAGCGGTCGGTTTCGCTGCTTTTATTTTCGACAAAGCGAGTAAGACTCACTTGGCTGAATGACGTCCACTGTCTAACTGGGGCGCTGCACAGTGCCAGCCTAAACAGCGTTCTCGGTGGTTTGGAGCTCAGGCACGGCATAACTCGTATAGCACCATGCACACAGATGTTGAAATACAAAATAATTCGAAGCACCTTCTCGAAACAGTGAGCTTCTATAATAGCACAAAATTTGCTGTAGATGTCTTGGACCAGATGGCGAGGAACTATTCTGTCCACTCTGGTACTCGTCGGTGGCCTGTACACATATTTCACAATATCCTTGATTTAGCAGCCATCAACGCATGGATCATTTTCAAGCTAGTGACAGAGATCAAAATAAGCAGGAGGAATTTCATCCTAAATCTAGCAGAAGAATTACGTAGAGCCAATATGGAAACCAGAAATCAGGAAAGGATGCCAAGGGATGGAAAAGAAAAGGAAGAAGAGGACGATGGTGATGAAGAAAGAGAAGAAGCGGAAATTACTGCGAAAGTAAGAAAACTATGCCAAACGAGGAAATGCAGGAACAAGACAAATGAAGTGTGCAGTAAATGCAAGAGATATGTTTGTGGGCCGTGTACATACAAAGTAATAAAGACAGTAGTTTGTAATGCTTGTAAATAGGATTAGGTACTATACATGGTCATATTTTATGATTGGTCTTTCTCTTAATATTTCTCCAGTAAGATTAATTTCTATTAATTTTAAAACTACTGCAATACAATTAGTATGGTTGCAGATAGATATTGTGAACTATGTTCTTTAATATTAATAATACTATGTTCCCACTGTTGTTGTAAAATACAATGATACTGTTATTAAACGTAATTAAAGTGATACATTGCTATCAAAGTCAGTAATATTTACATTAAACAGCACAGCATGTACTTACAAAGAAAGTGGTCACTTTCACCACATCGGCGGTTCTAAGTATAATACTAGTTCCGGCGGTTCTAGTGTTAAAGCCATAATGGTAATAACGTCGCCACAGTTCACGTTTCAGCATTTACCGCACGCACGTCAGAAGACACAAATGCCTACACGTCGTTGGTTAGACACCCGCGTCGGAGGAGTGCATATACGCCGCAACAACGCCCTCATACGGAAACTTTCTGATCACTCCTTATGTAACGGCTTTACAATGAAGAGACAAAAATCATGGGATACTGATATAAACATATACACATGGGGGTAATATAGCGTATACCAGGTATCTCAGGTGTAGAAGTATGAAACCGGAATTTGGTGGCAATAATTACACGTCTTTCGTAAACAATACTTTATTCAAAATAATCTCCATTGCTGTTTACACTTTTCTCCCACTTCTCCGGCAGTCTATGAATGCCACGCGAAAACAAAAAGAAACCAATTCTTCTTTTGAAGCGAACCAATCAGCGAGCCATTTTCGTACATTTTCATACGAATTGATGCGATGTTCAGAGAGATTGTGTCCCAGTGATGCAAACAAATGATAATCGGAAGGTTTCAGGTCTGGAGAGTAAGCCTCATGCCCTATTATTTCCAAACAGAGCGCCTAGATCGTTTCCCTGACCCGTTTTGTTGTGTGTGATGGGGCGTTGTCATGGGGCAATATCACGTTGTGTTGCCTTCTTCCATATTCCTGTTGTTTTTCATGTAATGCTCGATTTAAATCGATCATTTGTTGCTGACAGCGATCTGTGTTAACGGTTACACCAAGTTTTAGCAGCTCATCATAGATGATACCCTTCTCATCACACCAAACGCAGAGCATTGTCTTTTTTCCAAAGCGATTTGGTCTTGCAGTGGATGTCGATGGTTTGCCAGGATTCACCCACCATTTACGGCGCTTAGGATTCTCAAAATATATCCAGTTTTCATCACCTGTCACTATTCGATGGAGAAACGAATTTCTTTTGTATCTGACGAGCAGCATTTCACAAGTGGTCTTTCGATTTCCTTGCTGTCTTTCATTCAGTTCATGAGGAACCAATTTTCCCACTTTCTGCACCTTTCCCATAGCTTTCAACCGACTTTTTGCGTCATGTTGAATTGTTCCGTGAGTTCCTGTTGAGTTTGAGTATCATCTTCATCCAATCAGATCTGCAATTCGTTGTCTTCGAATTTTTTCGGTGGTTTCCAGCGCTCGTCGTTTCTCACCACTTCTGAATTTTTTGAACCACTCGAAGCGCTGTGTTTCACTAAGAGCATGTTCACCGAAAGCTTCGACAAGCATTCTATGCGATTCAGCAGCAGTTTTCTTCGAATGAAAACAGAAACCCAATGCTGTCAGCAATTCATAGTTCGTAGGCACAAAACTTGGTATGTTTACGGGCTTGAAACAGATATCGTTGTATGGAACTTAGGTGTTTAGGTTTTTATATTGGTAACGCCACGTAGCGCTCTGTATGAAAATCACTGGCTGTGCTGTGTGCAGTCTGTTGCTGGTTTGCATTGCTGAAATATTTTCTATTGTAGTGGGCAGTTGGCTGTTAACAGCGCGTAGCGTTGCGCAGTTGGACGTGAGCCGCCAGCAGTGGTGGATGTAGGGAGAGAAACGGCAGAGTTTTGATGATCTGGACGTGTGTCCATCAGAGACAGTAAATTTGCAAGACTGGATGTTATGAACTGATATACATACATATATATATATATATATATATATATATATATATATATATATATATATATATTTTACGACTTTTGAACACTATTAAGGTAAATACATTGTTTGTTCTCTATCAAAATCTTTCATTTGCTAAGTATGCCTATCAGTAGTTAGTGCCTTCAGTAGTTAGAATCTTTTATTTATCTGGCAGTATTGGCGCTCGCTGTATTGCAGTAGTTCGAGTAACGAAGATTTGTGTGACGTAAGTGATTCATGAAAGGTATAGGTTATTGGTAGTCAGGGCCATACTTTTGTAGAGATTATTGAAAGTCAGATTGCGTGTCAGTTTAGTGTTGATCAGAATAGGTGAAGAGCGCAATGTCTGAGTGCGTTCAGCTCTGCTCAGCTGTTTAAAAATCAAATAACGTAAGGGGTTTATAAGCACAGTAATTCATTAATTTTTCTAAGGGACGTTTCATACTCTACGCTGACATTCGTCGTCAGCCGTTATAGCAAGCAGATGACGCTGCAGACGTGGTCTCACCGGCCCTTCACTGATGGTTAGCTCCATCTACAGGGAAATTCCGGTTTCATACTTCTGCACTTGGCAAAAGGCAGTGCGTTGGCGGAGCTGTCGTTTGTACTCAGGTGATTCACGCGAAAAGATATCGACGTGATCATGGCCGCACGACGGAAATTATAAAACTTTGAACGCAGAATGGTAGCTGGAGCTAGACACGTGGAACATTCCATTCCTGATACCGAAAGGAAATACAATATTCCGAGATCCACACTGTCAAAAGTGTGCCGATAATACCAAATTTCGTACATTGCCTCTCACCACGGACAACGCAGTGACCGATGGCTTTTACTTAATGATCGAGAGCAGCGGCATTTGCGTGGAAAAGTCAGTGTTAACATTCAAACAAACACTGTGTGAAATAACCGCAGAAATAAATGTGGGACGTATGATATGGGGATCCATTAGAACGGTGCGGCGAAAGTTGGTGTTAATGGGCTATGGCAGCAGACGATCAACGCGAGTGCCTTTGCTAACAGCACGACATCGTCTGCACCGCCTTTCCTGGGCTCGTGACTATAGCTGTTGGATCCTAGACGACTGGAAAACCGTGGCCTGGTCAAAAAAATGGTTCAAATGGCTCCGAGCACTATGCGACTTAACTTCTGAGGCCATCAGTCGCCTAGAACTTAGAACTACTTAAACCTAACTAACCTAAGGACATCACACACATCCATGCCCGAGGCAGGATTCGAACCTGCGACCGTAGCGGTCGCTCGGTTCCAGACTGTAGCGCCTAGAACCGCACGGCCACTCCGGCCGGCGTGGCCCGGTCAGGTGAGGCCAGATTTTAGTTGGTAATAGGTGATGATAGGGTTCGAGAGTGGCGCAGACACCACGAAGCCATGGATCCAAGTTGTCGAATGTGCTATCTAGTGGTGGCTCCATAACGGTGTGGGCTGTGTTTACATGGAATGGACTGGGTCCTCTGGCCCTACTGAAGCGATCACTGACTGTAAAAGATTATGTTCCGCTAGTCAGAGACAATTTGTTCGCAAACAACGATGAAATTTTTATGGATGACAATACACCATATCACCAGGCCACAATTGTTCGCGATTCAGTCATGGACTGTGCGGCTAATTCCGGCGGAGGTTCGAGTCCTCCCTCGGGCATGGGTGTGTGTGTTTGTCCTTAGGATAATTTAGGTTAATTAGTGTGTAAGCTTAGGGACTGATGACTTTAGCAGTTAAGTCCCATAAGATTTCACACACATCTGAACATTTTGTTTGCGATTGGTTTGAAGAACATTCTGACAGTTCCACCGAATGACTTGGCCACGGAGATTGTCCGATGTTAATCCCATCGAACTTTTATGGGACATAAACGAGAGATCAGTTTGTGCAAAAAATCCTGAACCGGCAAAACTCTCACAATGATGGATGGTTATAGAGGCAGCATAGCTCAATATTTCTGAACGGGACTTCCAACGACTTTTCGAGTCAACGCCCCGTGCGGATGCTGCACTACGCTGGGCAAAATGGGTTCCGACACGATGTGTGATGGATTTACTGGCTCAGATTGGATATGAGTACGACAGAATTAGCTGACGTGGAATAAATGGGCCGGAGAAGGCTGATTGGAGATGCCAAAAACCAACTCCTAGGCATCCCATGAGTTTTGTCAACACAGTGTACCTTCAGTTTGTGCACCATAATTCGAACAAGTTGTGTGTGTGTGTGTGTGTGTGTGTGTGTGTGTGTGTGTGTGTGTCTCCCTTTCTGTCTCTATCTGCCTTTCTCGGTGGGCAGCCGCCATTTGAGAGCTACTTACTTACTCGCTAGGTTTGCCACATAAGCCGCAGTTGTTCTTTGGCCTTGCCAGTCAGACTCCTCCATCCTCTTCGGTCCATTTAATCATCTTCAGCTAGTCCCAGCGTGCTCATGTGCTGTCTGAGCCCATAAATCCATCACAGTCATGATTATTACCTTGCACTGTTACTTCTGATGCTTTGTTCCCCACCTGGCTGGCGATCTGGTCTTCTCGACACTTTACGTGCCGATACTTCAGTCTGCTGTCTTTAACCACAGCTACCAAGTCAAACGATTTTTACAACTGGTGCAATTCGGAGTTTTTCCTATTTCTCCACTCGTCTCCATCCTTCAATGGTCCCAAAATTTTTCTCAGAACAGTATTCTCAGGTATCAAGAGTTTTCTCTCTTTCTTTTGAGTCAGAGTTCATAAATCTGTGAAATCTCTATGGATGCCCCAGGACACAACAACAACTTAAGGGACGGGAGGAAGGTGCAGGCTGTTTACGGAAGGCCATTTGTTGCTTCACAATAGTTCAAAAAATGGTTCAAATGGCTCTAAGCACTATGGGACTTAACATCTGAGGTCAACAGTCGCCTAGAACTTAGAACTACTTAAACCGAACTAACCTAAGGACATCACACACATCCATGCCCGAGGCAGGATTCGAACCTGCTACCGTAGCAGCAGCACGGTTCCGGACCGAAGGGCCTAGAACCGCTCGGCCACAGTGGCCGGCTCACAATAGTTTTTAATCCTAACAAGATATACTTAACAACATCAATAATAAATAAATTAGTAGTAACAGATTGATTTCAGGACGGCGAATCAGAAGGATCAAATTTACGATATTATTTTTCCTTTTCAGGACAAGTAATACCTGTTTAAAATAACAAAGCTAACATTCATAAAAAGACAGATCGAGAGTTCTTCAGGCATCCGTATGATTTCAATCAGGCAAATCTGACTTCACAACAACTACAGAAAGAGCATTATAATAACAATTTGAGAACAACCCATTAGATAGTGAACTTCATTCAATGAAGGTGGCCGTTATTTAAAGAGATTTTACAATTTTAGGATTACTGTTAAAATAACTTTAGGACGCTTTTCACTCTAGCAGCTCAGCAACTTTTCAAACAGGAAGGTAAGAATGTTCAAAATTTTACAAGTTCAGCATCTGACAATATTTTAAAATTCACTGGTCGAGGAATACAAGCCGGCCGGTGTGGAAGTGCTGTTCTAGGCGCTTCAGTCTGGAACCGCGTGACCGCTACTGTCGCTGGTTCGAATCCTGCCTCGGGCATGGATGTGTGTGATGTCCTTAGGTTAGTTAGGTTTAAGTAGTTCTAAGTTCTAGGGGACTGATGACCACAGATGTTAAGTCCCATAGTGCTCAGAGTCATTTGAACCATTTTTTTAATACGACAAATATTTGGAACGCCCTTCGGGCACTAACAGTTTTGGAACAGAAGGCAACAACGAGTTTTAAATTTACAGCAATCTGCAACTAAGAATCGAAAAATCTTCAAATCAAGCAGAAAAACAAGACAAAATGGTTCAAATGGCTCTGAGCACTATGGGACTTAACATCTATGGTCGTCAGTCCCCTAGAACTTAGAACTACTTAAACCTAACTAACCTAAGGACATCACACAACACCCAGCCGTCACGAGGCAGAGAAAATCCGTGACCCCGCTAGGAATTGAACCCGGGAACCCGGGCACGGGAAGCGAGAGCGCTACCGCAAGACCACGAGCTGAGGGCCAAAAACAAGACAAGACCGGGCTGTAGGAGATAAAGCTTTCTAGGATGGCTTAGGGAAGCGGACACGTTGATTTAAACTTAAGTCCGAATGTCATAAGATCAAGCCTCAGTGGCCACCCTAGGGCAGGAGGTGGAACTCCACGCCGCACACACGTACACAGCGGATGTGGACTGGCCACGCCCGGTGAATCGGCAGGTAGCGGATAACACGTTGCGGCCAACGGCTCCAACGCTACGACCAACTCGGGAAGGCGATGGCAAACAAAGAGACGTACAATTCATGCAAGACTGAGCGTTAAATAGGTAAACTCCTAAGGCCCGACACATGAACACCAAATGCAAACCTCGCTCTAGACACCGACCAAAATCTAAGTGTTACAATGACTGCATAATTACAACAAAGATTAACCAGTTAACAGTGTAACAGTAATAAGCAAGCACAGGAATTGATTTGATTAAACAGCTAACTTTTTTGAAGATCCGCCCAAAAAACAAATTCACTTAAGTAAGCCTAAAAGCAAGAAGAAATACTTAAGCGCTATTACCTAAACAAGAGACCACAGTAGTAAACAACAGTAAAACATATCCGTCATACGAGGCTACAACAGCCGGAAAAATCGGCAGTAGCAGAACACTGCTTAAATGAGGGACGCAGTATGAAATTTGACGAAACTGTGGTAGTTGCCAAAACTTCCGGTTTTTGGAACAGTGTCCATAAAGAGGCAATTAAAATTAGGTTGGCGGATAGTTTAATTAACAGAGACAATGGGTTTCCTCTTAGTAGGATGTGGGATCCTGTACAATCCCGCATCAAAACAGTACGTTCTTCCGTGCGGCCGGTCCGAGTGTTCGAAAATCGTCCCTGAGTGCGAATATCGTTGCCGCCAGTGTTCTACTAAGGGCGGCACTACCTCCCAGTCTTGAAGGACAGCAACCGTGATGGGCGACGCCTGCGCCGTGTAATGCACTGCGGCCTATATAGGACGTCGATTTGCAGCATGGCATCAGTTTTCAGCGGGACTCATCAGCAGAAGCAACATTTTCCTGAAGATGGCGACCAGTTGGATCGCCGAAATATCGAATCGAGTTGATTTTAGGATCCTGCAGCAAATCCGCTTTCAAGACCTATTAAGCCGGGAAAGCCTACGAAGCTACAACAACACACCTTTTAAGTAGATAATGATGTATAAGTGGGGTACAGGACCTGAAAACATCTTTTAACACAATCTTAGAACACCAACGCATTTTCCCTAGCGTTTGCATCGTGTCAAGGGATACTTTATGAACACTACAAAAAAATTTCGTGAATTGTGTTTGGTATTCATTCACAATAGACTTTTGAATGCTATACACAGATCTGCAATCAGATCTGTAACCTGACAATACGAATATGACATATGTTGCGAAAAGTCACATTCACTACTAACACTCAAATTTTTCGGTTAAGCTTTACTGAAAAATTTGAAACAGTTACGGAGTCTGATGTAAGAAATCATTGAAAACAATAATCATTTTTTCAGAATTTTAAAATATAAAGTACCAGCCTAGATTACGATATTTTCAAGAGATGGGCACAATGGACCCCGCCCCATTTGGTATTGTGTGGGTTAAGATCGGAAGTTGTGACGTCTCAAGCGCTGTCTGCTGCCAGCCACAACACCAGTACGCTCCCTCTGAAACAGAGAATCGCTTTAGAATCTCTGTCTCCTACAAAAATCCGCTAAAAGAGCTGGAAAATCCATTATAGATATTTGCAGTGACTATCATGCTTATTTCTCTCATTATCAAAATTCTCTCTCAGGAACGGATATATCCAAAATGCAGGTGCACTTTTCGCTTGCTATTATAGCCGTCGGAAATGGCATTTTAAGAAAATGCTCAATATTGTCCTACAGAGAAACGATTTCACACGTATCATGTCATATCTCTAAAATTTGTTAAGTCGTTTCTTCTGTTTAATCTTGTAAAGTGAACCTGAAATGGATTGGACTGTCATTCCTTATAGCTTGTGTAGCAGTGTTTTGTTCTGAACAACGCAAGTAATGTAGTTACGGAAAAGCTATCTGATAAATGACTCTCGAAGTTGAAATTGTATAACTCTATTTTACTTAAGTTTGCAAAGCGATTAGAAAACGGAAGTGTACATTATATAAACTGTTCTGTGAAATTCTATACTGCAGTGCTACAATGCGTGACGTAATTCCAATACACAGAGTTACCATAAAATTACTGATTTAATTTTGAGATCATGAATCACCAGAAATGTTTCGCTAAAAATTCCCTGTAAATTTTCGTACGCTATCTGACTGACAAACTTTTGAACGCTGAATTATTACAGGCTAATGTAACACTGCGCTGAGATAAAAAAAAAAAATGCTGCGTATGAAATGTGAACTGATTTTTATTTAAACTGACTTGCTAATGAATTTTGAAAAGTAAGGTTAACCATAAGTAACTTCACTGCGTTCTAACTGTAATGTAAAACTGGCCGCAATAAATTTTTGTATGGCTTACCTGTGGCAACGGAAATTTAGTAATGTTCGAAGTGATGAACTGAAATACGCAGCTCAGCAGCAAGCAAGATAAATAAAAGAAGAGTCTTGCGTGAGTGAAACGCAAGGACATGCAAATATTCTACACAGATAAAGTCTTAGTTTTAGCCATAGGTTCCGCAGAGGGCATTGCTGCGACACGTGTAATCAAAACTATGAAATTATTTCATGAGCAGAGAGTGTTGGAATTTGAACTTGTTACACGATTGAAAATAAATGAACCTTAAAAGAACTGTACTGTAGAAACTGAAACTCATTGTCTGGCTATTACAATCATTATTCCTCAAATTATGTTTTATAAGAATTATTTCTCTACCGTAAAATTAAATGCTACATGTGGTAAAATCTGTAACCATGTGAGTAGAAAAATTTACTTATTCTCGTATGAACAAATGAAGCCAACTGACCAAAACCAATAAAAAGAAATTCCACAAAAACCAGTCGTTTTCCAAACAGATCACAATCAAATTATAATTCACAATTCATTCATCTCTATCTTTTTATCTCTGTGCTCTGTAAGCTATTTCGATCCGCTCAGTAGCATAGACAACACACGACTCTCTCACTAGCTCAGCTTAGAAAGCTCAATGCAACAACAACTCTACTGACAAACAAATATGACATGCTTGCACTCACAACTTCTGTTGGGTTAATACCGACCATCGACAACTACTGTTTGAAAAAATATCTGGTATACACATGAAATATGACGCACAGAATACAAATAAAGCATTCATCACTTTTCTTGAAAAACAAAAATAAGCCACAAACCTTACAAAATGACTTAGAAAAGGATTAGAAGTTTGGTATCATGCTGCGTTTGCTATGCATTGGCTTCGGAAAAAAGTTCTTTTTTTTTTCAAAATGTTAGTTGTATCAAGTATGAAGTTTGATGGTTTTGTTTCCTACAAAAATCGTATACATATTCTGAAATTCGCGTAAGCTACAGAACTCTAAAGTACATCTAGGCATGTCTAGAGCCTGCTCATGATTTTAATTAGGGTTTGAGTATCTTTTTCTTGAAATAGGTTTGATTTTCCTGCATTGAAAAGTATGCCCTTCATAGCTGACAGGTACAGTGCATCGCGTAATGGGTGTTTCCACCCAATTGGGAGCCGACAGTGCCGGGATACCATTGGTGTTTTGGGTTTGGGTAGCGGGAGCAACACAGGCTGTAAATAGTCGAATGCGAACTACTTTAAATCGGGCTCTAGGGTGTTGTAAAAATTATCAGGCGACTGCATGATACTTTTCTGCACTGAAAAAGACGGAGATTACTTCGCAGCATCGCCAGTATTTTCGCTGTTCCACATCACAAACTCCATCTTTTCTATTCCTTGGCTCTGGCAACAATACAATATGTTACGTTTTGGAAAATTGTTTTTGACTCTCTTAGCAAGAATGTTTACATTGAGTCGACAAAAGTCATGGGATTCCCCCTAATATCGTGTCGGACCTCTTTTTGCCTGGCGAAGGGCAGCAACTCGACCTGGATGGACGCTCAATTTCGTTGCAAGTCCCCTGCAGAAATACTAAGTCAGGCTGCCTATACAGCGTCATAATTGCGAAAGTATTGCCGGAGCAGGATTTTGTGCACGAACTAACCTCTCTATTACGTCCCATAAAGGTTCATGGTATTCATCTGGGTGGCCAAATCATTCGCTCGAATTGGAGAGAATGTTCTTCAAACCGATGGTGAACAATTGTGGCCCAGTGACTTGCTGCATCGTCATCCATAAAATCTCCATCGTTGTTTGGGAACATAATGTCCATGAATGGCTGCAAGTAGTCTCCAAGTAGCCGAACGTAACCACTTCCAGTTAGTGATTGGTCCAGTTGGACTACAGAACCCAGTCTGGTCCATGTAAACACAATCCACACCATTATGGAGGTACCACCAGTTTGCACAGTGTCTTGTTGACAACTTGTGTCCATGTCTTCGTAAGGTCTACTCCATACTTGAAACCTACTATCAACTCTTACTAACTGAGATCGGGACTCGACTGACCAGGCCACGGTTTTCCAGTCGTCTAGGGTTCAACCAATGTGGTCACGAGTACAGGAGAGGCGCTGTAGGCGATGTCTGCTGCCATAGCTCATTAACGCCAAATTTCGCTCCACTCTCCTAACGGATACGTTCGTCATAGATCCCACATTGATTTATGTTGTTGTCTGACGCAGTGTTGTTTCTATGTTAGCACTGACAACTGTACATAAACGACGTTCCTCCATGTCACTAGGTGAAGGCTGTCGGCCACTGCGTTGCCCGTGGCGAGAGGGAATGCCTGAAATTTGGTATTTGCGGAAGACTCTTGAAACTGTGGATCTCGGTATATTGTATTCCCTAATGATGCCCGAAATGGAATATTCCATGTGTCTAACTCCAACTACCACATCTCATTCAGAGCCTGTTAATGCCCATTGTGCGGCCATAATCACGTCAGAAACATTTTCACATGAATGAAGCGAATAAAAACGACAGCTCCACCAATGCACCATCCTTTTATATCTACTCAGTACTACCGCCATTTGTATATGTGTATATAGCTGTCCCACTACTTCCATCTCCTCAGAGCATTTACACAGAAATTTATAGCTCTTACTTCTTAACAAAATACTTGTTTCAAATTTCCTGAGAGATGAAAACTGTATGTTAGACAGTACTCCGGGAAGCAATGTGGTGAAGGCGGATCGTGATTGGTGTTGGACAGCATAATCAATAGAGTACTTTCTGATGAAAGGTGTAAGTCCCAGGGTCGACTCCCGGTATGGCACATTGTTCTTATCTAGCCGGCCGAAGTGGCCGTGCGGTTAAAGGCGCTGCAGTCTGGAACCGCAAGACCGCTACGGTCGCAGGTTCGAATCCTGCCTCGGGCATGGATGTTTCTGATGTCCTTAGGTTAGTTAGGTTTAACTAGTTCTAAGTTCTAGGGGACTAATGACCTCAGCAGTTGAGTCCCGTAGTGCTCAGAGCCATTTGAACCAATTTTTTGTTCTTATCTTCCGGGCGGTTTCAAACCAGAGGACACTAGGTTGCAGAGTGAAAATGCTTTCTCTAAAACTTGTCTGTTTGCCTCATGTTGCACAGAACTAAAACTACAGTGTCCAAGTAACATTAATTTACCTCTGTACTAAAAGGAAAATCTAGGGTAAGTTTTCTACATGCACGCTGAATAGACAGCAGAATAGCAAAACAACACTATTGACTTTACCGTCATGTGGAACACTGTGCGTTGCTATTCCACATCGCCCACCGTCGGCCACCTTACCTGTGCTCCGCTCTATTCAGGAAGATTTGTGAGACACGATGGTAAATCCTTTGCACTAACCGGCCCAGAAGTTGCACAGACATTTACTACAGACTATACTAAGTTTATCAGTCCCCTTCCCTTGAGGACTAATATTCAGGACGCCACAGAAGGTTTTGTTATTCTTTTACTTTGCGTGATACCTGCACGCCAGGAAGAAGGCTTCTACTGCGTATATTGCAAGATTTTCTGTTGTACAGACAGATGAATTTCTTAAAGATACTATGAAATGTCATGATACTGTGCACTACTGTTTTCGCTGTTTGTGATTCTACACTCTGCAAGGGAAAAAAAATGGTTCTAATGTCTCTGAGCTCTATGGGACTTAACATCTGAGGTCATCAGTCCCCTGGAACTTAGAACTACTTAAACCTAACTAACCTAAGGACATCAGACACATCCATGCCCGAGGCAGGAATCGAACCTGTGACCATAGCGGTCGCGCGGTTCCAAACTGAAGCGGCTAGAACCGCTCGGCCACCCCGGCCGGCCTCTGCAAGGATGGCGGTATCGTGGTTATATGCTATAATAACGTGAAAGTAACTAAGAGAGGTCATTCAGACTAAAATCAAATGGTTGAATAGTCGTTGTAACATGAGTTTTTCCAAGGCTTGAGGGCCACCGACAGATTGTACTGAACTGATTTTCTACAACGATAGGAATTATTTTTACTGATATTTGTATCGACATACACTATCTCAATAAAAGTATCGGGACATCTGTTTATAGTTCGGAACTGTCCACCAGATGTCATGAGAGTCGGACCCGCCGGTAGAAAAGGAGGCGTGGAGAATTGTATGGTCAGTAGAGAAGCAGTAAGAGCAGAGTGGGTTGGTCACGACATCTCAGTGACTTCGAGCGTGGACTAGTCATCGAATGTCGCCTGAGTGGCAAATCCATCAGGGATATTTCAATCCTTCTAACGCAGTCCAAGTTGACTGTTGGTCACGTGATGGCGAAGAGGAAACATGAAGAAGTAAACACAGCTAAACCGGCTCACTGACGCAAAGGGATCGTCGCACTTTACGGGGCATGGTTGGGAAGAAAATGGATGAAATCAGCGGAAGGAATCACTCGTGAGTTTCAAAGTGGAACCATAAATCCAGTTACCACAATGTGTACGGTTTTAAATGGAATGGAGATCAATGGTCGTGCTTCTACTTATAAGCCATACATTACTGAAGTCGATGCTAAGCGACGCTTGAGGTGGCGCACAGAGCGACGAAACTGGGCGGTGTATGACTTGAAACGAGTTGTTTAAAACGGTAAATCACACTATGACCTGTCGTAATCCGATGGAGGGATCTGGATCTGCTGAATACCTGCAGAACATTAAACGCCATCGTGTGTAGTGCCAACTGTGAAATACAGAGGATATGGTGTTACAGCATTCGGGTGTTCATCGTGGTTGCGGCGTGGTCCCCTTATTGCGCTTGCGAAAACGCTTCATGAGGAATGGTATGGACACATTCTATAGCAACGTTTCTGCATAGAATATCAGTTAGGAGACGATGATTATTTGTATCATCATCACAATGCAGCAAGTAATGAACCAGCATCTGTGAGGCAATGGTCTGATAACACTTCTGAAACGGACTAGCCTGCCCAGTATTTCGACCTGAATCCAATGGAACACCTTTGGATGAGTCAAAATGTCGACTTCACTCCAGACCATAGCGTCGAAATCCTTATCATCCATGGTTTCGGCTCTTCAATGAGAATGGGCTGCCATTCGTCAACAGAGATTCCGAGTTCAGACACCTTATCGAAAGTGTCTCCAGTAAACTTCAAGTCATTTTGACTATTTTTCGACCGTGACTGTCTCAAATAATATGTAAGGGTTCTTAACTACCGTTACCAGTCACAAAATTGTTAACTAATGTATTATTCATTTATTGTGCGACATGTTTCGACGATATACATCATCATCAGGCTGTATGGTATTCCAAAAGCAATTTCACAATAGGATCATGTAAAAATTAAACAGTCTTTTCATAAATGCTGTGGCTAACCTGAGGAAGAAGAGAAAACCTAGAAAGAGGCGATATCACTTTGTAAGCTGGACTGATGTTTGCATGAAAAGGTTTTATAACAGTCACTCACTTTCTGCTTATGGCGTGGCAGTTTCGTTGTGATGAGCTGATGTGTTTCCATTTCTGTGGCTCTCTTGGCTTTCTTGATCACTGTTCACAGATTTTCACACACGTACCAGTAACGTGGAAACACGAACACAAAAAACAGTGCCGGTCGAAGTGGTCGTGCGGTTCTAGGCACTGCAGTCTGGAACCGCGGGACCGCTACGGCCGCAGGTTCGAATCCTGCCTCGGGCATGGATGTGTGTGACGTCCTTAGGTTAGTTAGGTTTAAGTAGTTCTAAGTTCTAGGGGACTAATGACCTCGGAAGTTGAGTCCCATAGTGCTCAGAGCCATTTGAACCAAAAACAAGTCTGTTGTGCAGTGGACAAGATGGCGATCAAAATACAGCTGGTTTCGATTTGAGTATCGATCTGTTGGTCTATGAAGTGTCATATGTTTACAATGTCTTCTGCACTTCTTGTTATTGTTTACAGAAGTAGATGAACCTTCCACAGGTTAACCACAGCATTTATGAAAAGGCTGTTTAATTCTGCATGATCCTATTGTGAAATTGGTTTTTTTTTAATGCCATATAGTCTGATCATGAGATATACCCTAGTAAAATGTCACACAATAAATAAGTAATACATTAGTTAACAAATTTTGTGACTGGTAGCGGTAGTTAAAAATTCTTACATAATGTTCAAGTCATATAGGAGAAGGGTGTACATACCCCTCATTAATGTACACCACATTAATATAATACAGATCATTGCCAATGTGTTAATCTCTTTTAGAAACAAATCTTTGGGCCCTAAAAGCATATCTTCATACATAGAGATACAACGGGAAGGTGAAATTGTAGGCAAAACAGTAACCATACCCTGGCAACCCATCATCCCAGAGTGCTCCTTTCAGAAACCGCTAGAGAAACCGGATTATGTTGTTCATAGAAAGTTGTAACGCACTGGCCAATCGGTCGTTTATCTCAGGGTCAAAAGTCTTAGACGGAATCCAAGAATAACAGTCGCCTTCGGTTTCCAACTGGTCTTCGACATAGCAATAAGACACTTAGCGATCGGTACAAGCAGCCACTATATATCACGGAAGTGCAGTTTCTGATAGCTCTCAAACGAGGTTTGAATTTGTTTAGGAGTGTTTAAGATTGCCTCCAATCCCGCGCGCAGCGATTCCCGTTACAAACTTCTAGCACTTGCAGTGAAGAGTGAGTACATTATGTTTTAAAAAGCAGCCCTTTTCCGGAAAAGTACCGTTTCCGTTCTATGATGGTTTCAGTTCAGATGTTGAACTCTTCAACTTCTGCTTCAGAATTTGAAATAGGTGTGAAGTACTAAAATTTTTATGTGACAATTCGAAGGAAAACGTAATGAAACATGTGTTTATCACTTAAGCACATTTTTTGTAATAACACTTAAACATTGGGTGTACAAATTATTCCAAAACAAAAAGAACACAGCATAAGTACGTACAGAACAGTACCAATGCATTATAACAGTAGCTCGAAGTGGTGACCACCAATATCGTTACAGACATTGTACATACGTGTCATGTTCTGGTAGACTCTCCCCACGCCGCCTGCTGTCTCGCGCCAGCAGATCTTCCTCTGTCTCTACAGGAGTCACGTAAAGTAAACTTTGCATACGACCCCACAAGAAGTAGTTCATAAGAGTAGTGTTATTCGTGTGAAAGTGTGTGAGAGTTTTCTAAATGTTTGTGGATTGTGTCACTGAGGTGGGACTTGGGTACCATCTGAGTATTCACCTAGTCTGATGTGGGAGACTGCCTAAAAGCCACATCCACGCTGGATGGCACACTAGCCCTCATCATCAATCCATTGGATGGATTCATTCCAAGGCCATCAAAAAACACTCAAACCATGTTAAAGCACCAATAGACCATGTGGAAGCTATGTAAAAATTGTCATGTTGAAACAATATCTAAGAACTGAAATCATTTTCTTGAATGAGAATTACCACAAGTTTCATTAATGGATCTGCTTGATTTGACATGGAGCATCCTAGATAAAGAAGTTTAGCAAAGTTTAAAAATGAAATTAAGAACATAACAATATTGTTACACTTTGATCTGAATCAAATGATGGCCTTGGTCCCTAATGGCTCACCTTATGGTATAACCCGGCAATCACAGCGGCCACGCCGTTGGACCACATCGGTCAGTCCTTCTTTCACCATGTCTTCTGCTGGGATTTCCCCAAACCGTACGTGAGAAGTGAGGTGGTGCACCATCATGCCGACACCACATTTCCTGACGGACCCTCACTGGCACAGCTTTCAAGAGCGCATCCACTTCGTTTTTTAGGAAGATCAAGTATGCAGGACCAGTTAGCTTGAGCGGAGGGAGGTATGGCACATTTGAACTGAAACTGTCATAGAACGCATATGGTGCGTTTTCGCACATGAGTTCCTATTGAAAATATTATGTACTCATCCTCTGTACAAATCCGAGAAGTTTGGTAGGGGGATTTCCGAACACCCCGTGTAGAAGGTGCGGCCGAGAAACTCAGTGAATGGTCTTGGAAAATAAATAAATCAAGAGTTACAAACCAAATGTCTTTACTGGCCTTTAAAGTAGCCACTGTTAGCTGAAACACACGTCTAACATCGGTCGTAAAGCTATTGGAAACTCCAAGAAAAAGCTTCTTGTGGAATCGCTCGAAGCATCGTGGTTACGAGTTGTTGGATATCCGCCTCATTACAGGAGAAGAGACATGGTGCTACCAACACGATCCGGAGACCAAGCGACAGTCAGCGATAGAGTGTTCATCGTCTTTCCAGCCTCCCTTTGGTGGATTCATTACGGATCAAGCGCTTGCTGTCGTGAAAGGCTGACAACGTTGTCTCAGTCTCGGTTTTTGCTAACCGACTTGTTTTAGAAGGCAGGGAAGACGATGAACGCCGTCCCATTCACTGTCGCTTGGTCCCTATATTATATAGGTAGCAATAGTTCCCATCTCCTGTGATGACGTGGATACTCTACTACGAGCGACTCCTTAGGAAGCGTTGGATTTCTGTTCCCAACAGCTTTACAACCGATGTCAGAAGTGTGTTGTAGATAAAAAATGGTGACTACTTTATGTTCTAATGTCATTCACCGAACTTTTCAGAAGCTCCTTGTACGGGGGTCGTTCAATATGCAATGCCACAGATTATTTTTTCTCAATAACATATTTATTGTTAACAGTCAAAATTTATTGACAATATACATCAACATGTCTTGTCCATGTCCTACTTTTCTACGTAGTCTCGATTACATTCTGCGGCTGTACGCCAACGTTGTGGAGGAACATGTATTCCCTGCTGGTGCTGGTAAAAGCTCTTGTCCGGTAGCCTTAAGCATGCTTTCACTGCATGAGTGACACTCTCGTCATCTTTAAAGACCAAGCGAGGTAGAGCAGTGGTTAGAAAACTGGACTCATATTCGGGAGGACGAAGGTTCAATCCCGCGTCCGACCATCCTGACTTAGGTTTCTCGTGATTTCCCTAAATCACTCCAGGCAAATGCCCGGATGGCTCCTTTGAAAGGGCACGGCCGACTTCCTTCCCCGTCCTTCCCTAATCTGATGAGACCGAAGATCTCGCTGGTTGGTCTCCTCCCCCAAACAACCCAACCCAACCCATCTTCGAAGTATGTTCCCCCTAGAGAACCTTTAAGCAGCCCAAAGAGATGGAACTCGGTAGGTCCCAGGTCTGGACTGTAGGGTGGTCCGCTGCAAGAATTCGTGGAACCCATCGTGAGCACCTCTTTGAATGTCCGAGAGCCTCGATCATTGCAGATGCACTACCAATGTTCACCGACAACTGTACAGCCAAATGCCGAGTTGTGATGCGCCGGTCGGCACGAATATGGCATCCGCAATACTTAGCAGGTCTGCAGAAGTGGCTGTGAGAGGACTTCCAGAGCGTGGCTGATCATGGACTCTGTTTCTGCATTTCCTGGTGCTGTAACTTTCTTTACCCATCGCCCAACTCTGCTCCTATCAACTGCAGCATCGCCATACATTGCACACAAACGTTTACGGGTGTTCTCCACGGTTTCTTCTTGTGCACCCAAGAATTCAATGACAGCACGCTGCTTGTAACGTGAATCGTATGTAGACGCCATTTTGAGGCTGTACTACGGCTCTGCCATCCGCCAGAACGGTTCGAAACTTCACCAGCGCACAGAATAAACATCAAATGTGAAGTACCAATAAGGACGTTTGTCTACGTATATTACTGGATTTTTTAAAAAAAATATGGGGCATTACTTATTGAACAACCCTCGTAGTTATATTCCTTCCCTCGGGTGAACCACTGACTGTAGAAAAGGTTTCAAATAAGTATCCAGTGGAGAATTTAAGTTACCAGTACAAGCTTCATAACTGGGACCCTAGGTTTAGAATCTTACAACATTAAGAGACGTTCTGCCACTGCAGGAGCCAATAGCGGAACAATTAATCACAAAATGTTCATTGTAATTACCAAATGATTCTCGCAACTTTTCGCAGCGATTTAAAAACTGCCTTTTACTCAAAAATACTGAAAATAAAATAGGAAATGATGCACTGTTCCAATATTATAGGCACTGTGCACTGAAAGTTAATTTTCTTATCAATCTTTAAGAGTTATTGATGATACATGCAATAGTCCTGGCACAACTATAAATCAGGCTATCCAGAATAAATGCAATACAACGGCTGACCATAACAGTGTCATACACTACTGGCCATTAAAATTGCTACACCAAGAAAAAATGCAGATGATAAACGGGTATTCATTGGACGAATATATTATACTAGAAATGACACGTGATTACAGTTTCACGCAATTTGAGTGCATAGATCCTGACAAAACAGTACCCAAAACAACCACCCCTGGACGTGATAATGGCTATGATACACCTGGGCATTGAGTCAAACAGAGCTTGGAAAGAGTGTAGAGGTACAGCTGCCCATGCAGCTTCAACACAATACCACAGTTCATCAAGAGTAGTGACTGGCGTATTGTGACGAGCCAGTTGCTCGGCCACCATTGACCAGAAGTTTTCAATTGGTGAGAGATCTGGGGAATGTGCTGGCCAGGGCAGCAGTCGAACATTTCCTGTATCCAGAAATATCCGTGCAGGACCTGCAACATGCGGTCGTACATTATGCTGCTGAAATGTAGGGTTTCGCAGGGATCGAATGACGGGTAGAGGCACGGGTCGTAACACATCTGAAATGTAACGTCCACTGTTCAAAGTGCCGTCAATGCGAACAAGAGGTGACCGAGACGTGCAACCATTGGCACCCCATACCATCACGTCGGGTGACACGCCAGTATGGCGAAGACGAATACACGCTTCCAATGTGCGTTCACCGCGATGTCGGCAAACACGGATTCGACCATAATGATGCTGTAAACAGAACCTGGATTCATCCGAAAACATTACGTTTTGCCATTCGTGCTCCCAGGTTCGCCGTTGAGTACACCATCGCAGGCGCTCCTGTCTGTGATGCAGTGTCAAGGGTAACCGCAGCCATGGTCTCCGAGCTGATAGTCCATGCTGCTGCAAACGTCGTCGAACTGTTCGTATAGATGTTTGTTGTCTTGCAAACGTCCCCATCTGTTGACTCAGGGATCGAGACGTGGCTGCACAATCCGTTACAACCATGCGGATAAGATGCCTGTCATCTCGACTGCTAGTGATACGAGGCCGTTGGGATCCAGCACGGCGTTCCGTATTACCCTCCTGAACCCACCGATTCCATATTCTGCTAACAGTCATTGGACCTCGACCTACACGAGCAGCAATGTCGCGATATGATAAACCGCAATCGCGATAGGCTACAATCCGACCTTTATCAAGGTTGGAAACGTGATGGTACGCATTTCTCCTCCTTACACGAGGCATCGCAACCACGTTTCACCAGGCAACGCCGGTCAACTGCTGTTTGTGTATGAGAAATCGGTTGGAGACTTTCCTCATGTCAGCACGTTGTAGGTGTCGCCACCGGCGCCAACCTTGTGTGAATACTCTGAAAAGCTAATCAATTGCATATAACAGCATCTTCTTCCTGTCGATTAAATTTCACGTATGTAGCACGTCATCTTCGTGGTGTAGCAATTTTAATGGCCAGTAGTGTATTTGTCTTCCTCTTACAGCACATAACTGCTAGGTGTCAGCCACCGTAGCTGAGAGGACAGCGCGCTGGCTTGTCATGCCGGGGGACCCGAGTTCGATTCCCGGCTGGGCTGGATATTGTCTCCGCTCAGGGACTGGGTGTTTGTGTCGTCTTCATCATCATCATTTCTTCCTCATCGACGCGCAAGTCGCCAAACTGGCGTCAGCTCAAAAGACTTCCACAGAGCGATCAGGTCTACCCAGTGGGAGGCCCTCGGCACACGACGTTTCATTTCACTTCACTGCTAGGTGTCGATGGCTTTCCTCTTAGGCCGTTGTTCCGATCGTCTATGGCATTTCCATCAGTTTCAGGGGTACTGCACTTTCTGGAATGCGTAGCTAAAAATGGCAGTAGGGACGTTTCTTGCAGTCGACACGTAACAACTTTTTTTCGACACTATTAAAAGAAAGATCTTTTTTTCTGAACTTGTCACTCGTATCCCACCATTCAGCAACACTTTGTGACTAATTAACCTAGCTTCCACATTTAAAATTAATATTTTACAGGGGAATAAAAAGAAAATGTAAGTGGACCGTTGCGAGTTTAGGCGCTAAGTACGTAGAGTTTGGTTTAGAAGGCTCATAAGTTCAAAGAGACAAACAGCAGCCCACTCCGGATATGCGCAGAAGAGTCAGATTTTTGCATTGTTCACGCAGACAGTGTGGGTTAATTTGTAACGGGCAGCGAACTAAGCTGTAGCTGAATAGTGCGCCCATCACTGCAGGGTGACGGCGTACCACAGACTTCAGTTGCCTATGTCAAGCTCCCGACATTCTCATAGGGAATTCTTGCAGTTTTCCGAAATCAAACAAAGAACTAATTTTATCAGTGGATTTCTGGGTATGAAGGTTGCAAATATGTTGTCTTTGATAGAGAGTAAGTGGCATATGTAGCGAAACAGGTATGCCCCGACGAAGTGTGTTGAGTCTTTTGCTGTTAGTGTATTTCAGTGAACTTACAGAAATCATTGATAGTAATCTCAGGTTTTTCTCTGATGATACAGGCATCTACTGTATGAATAAAACTACAGTATTATTCGATTAGATCTCGATAAGACTGCACATTAGGCAATAGTTGAATGTTTCTTTTAAATATTACAACATGTAAGACGTTGTTATTCATAAAATAAAAATGACGTATTCTCCTATAACCACACTATCACTGAGTTACAGTTGTAATCAGCAAACTCAATCAAATATTTGGGTGTAACAATTCCGTGGGTATCACATGGAACGGGGACATAAGCGTAGTTGGCTGCTGGTAAAGCAGGTAAAGCATGTGGCAGGCTTCAGTTCACTAATAGAATACTAGAGAAACGTAACTAGTCTAAAAAGGACATTGATTGTAAAATACTACTGTCACCTATCTTAGAATACAGCTCAAGTGTGTGGGATCCGTACCATAAAGGACTAACAGCGGATACTGAAAGTATACAGAGAATGACATTACGAATGGTCACAGATCTGTTTGACCCGTGTCACTTGATGTTGAAAAATGTGAACTGGCAAACGCTTTAAGATAAAAGCAAATTATATTGTGAAAGCTGACTTAGAGAATTTCGGGAACTAACTTTAAGTGACGAAGCTGGGAGCATATGCAATACAATCCGCCATTTATCCACTTCCGTAGAGATCGCAAAGACAAGGCTACGCTGATAATAGCACACACAGAGGCTTTGAAGCGGTCACTATTCCTAACGCTCCACACGTGAATAGAAAGGGAAGATTCCCTAATAACTTGTACAATGGGGAGTACCTCTGCCATGTACTTCACAGTTTTCTGCAGCCAACAGATGTAGAATTACCTGTTACATGTCGACAATAATTGTCAAGGGCAATTATTGTTAGAATTTATATCGACTTATGCGTATTTGCAGGGCGTAGAATATTGCAAGGTTGCCGTGGATGACAGTCAAAGAGGTCCTGATTTGAAAAGAAATGGACCTCCAGACCATCACTCCTGGCTGTCGGACTATATGGCAAGCGAGAGTCGGCGTGGTATTCCTCTACTGTCTGGGGCGTCTCGAGACACATCTTCGTTGGTCATCGGAGCTAATTTCAAAGTGGGACTCAACACTGAAGACAATTCTACTCCAGTCAATGAGATTCCAAGCCGAAGAAATGTCTGGGGACTCCCCGAACAGCGGTGGAATACCGACCTGACTATCGCGTGCCATACCGCCCGACACCCATGAGTGATGGTCTGGCGTACCATTTCTTTCCATAGCAGACCCCTTTAGTTGTCATCCGCGGCAACCTTGCAGCACAGTGGTATGTCGACGACATTCTCCGCACCGATTTGTTTCCCTTCATTTAAAGCCATCCTCAGTTTACATTTCAGCAACATAATCTCCCCCCAAATACAGTGCGAGTTTTTACTGCCTGTCTTCGTGTATGCCAAACCCTACCCTTGCCAGCAATGTCACCGAATCTGTCACCAATTGAGAAAGTTTTGAGCATTGTGGCCAGGTTCCTCCAAACAGCTAGGGATTTTGACAAGGTAACGGACGAATTGGACGGAATTTGGCACGATATCCTTCAGGAGGACACTCAGAAACTCTGTCTAACACTGCGAAGCCGAATAACTGCTTGCATAAGGATCAGAAGTGGACCAACGCGTTATTGACTTGTTCAATTTACACAGTTCTTCCGCTTGAATAAATCATCCAATTTTTCTGAAATTATAATCATTTTTTTCTCTTTATATGTTCATTATATTACCGATTTCTGTCGCATTCTGATAATTCCTTGGTGGTGCTTCGTTCTTTTGTCTTAGAATGTTTATATGCGAACATTGTTGTTAACGTCTGAGAGAGAATTGCAATGTACCAACCAAAGGCGTTAAAAATGGCTCTGAGCACTATGGGACTTAACATCTGAGGTCATCAATCCCCTAGAACTTAGAACTACTTAAACCTAACTGACCTAAGGAGATATACACATCCATGCCCGAGGCAGGATTCGAACCTGTGAACGTAGCAGTCGCGTGGTTCCGAAGACGTTACTTATGGTTAAAAGATTCGAATAGTCGTAGTCTTGGCATTCAATGAGAGGGCAGTGTGTTTTGTGCACAGCTGTATACACATGTACTCTCTGAAGAAAAACATGTGGCAGCGACGCATTGCGCTGATGCAGACAGTCTGTGGAGATCTCAATGTAGATTTCTCAAAAACATATGGACAGGAAAAATGAACAAGATTTTTTATTAGGGTGCCTCAATCTAATTTCAGTAGTCAATTTTCCAACTCGTATGCTGCAAAATAATGGTACATTATAGTAGGACACTGACTGATAACATTTTTGAAGAGAGTACTCAGGCGGAAACAGTTAATGTGTACACAGCTGCTAATGGACTACCTGATACGATGCACAATTTATAGAAATAAACCGTATGGCACCTTATAACCTGGAGGCACGTTCATACAAAGCAGTGAGGCTTATTAATGAGAACATGACACAAAGTTTTAAGCTTAAGCTAAGAGGGGTGGTTTGGGATCAGATCAAGTGTATGAAGAAAGAGATGCTAATGTCAAATTCAATTTATCCATAATAAATTTCTTTCAATATTTGAAAGTTGTTTTCTTTAAAATTATTCAAAAGATCCATTAAAACACAAGTAAGCCGTGGATAGCTAAAGGAACTAAATCTCATGCAACAGAAAGAAATTTATGTAAGGGCCAGAGTAAGTCAAGATCCGACATTACTAGCATACTAAGGAAGTACTGTAGTATTTTAAGGAAAGCCATTAAAATGCCCAGAAGTATGTATGTAAGGACAGAAATAAATAATGCCGAAAGTAAGATAGAAACTATAAGGGACATTGTCAAAGGGTAGACAGGACAGCCAATCAGTGTAGAATATCCCATAACAATTATACTACATGATAATGTTACGGCTGATAATTGACAAGTTCCAAGTACTTTCGACAATCACTTCCTAAACGTAGCAGCAATTATAGGATTAAATGGTTCAGTTGAAGAAGCAATAGAATATGTTAAAAATGCCAGTGCACAGAACTTTAAGCTAACATAAGTAGCACCAGCATCCCCCCTGAAATTAACACTATTATAAAAATTCTAAAAACAAAAGCCCCTGTGGAACTGTTGGGATTTCAAACTGAATTCCAATAAGTTGTTCCAATCCTGTACGTAATATCTTTCGTGATTATGCAATGAATCACTGGCACAAGGAATTTTTTCAGACAGATTAAAATATGCAGTTATTAAACTACTTCATAAGAAAAGTGACAAGACAGACATAAACAATTAGCGTCCAATTTCCGTACTGACACTTTTCCCAAAATATTCGAAAAAGTTACGTAAACAAGAGTAACCGCACAATTAAGTGGAAAAAATTTACTTAGGACATCACTGTAGGGATTTCAGAATAGGTGCTCGACTGAGATTGCTATTTATACGTTCACACATCAAATAGTAGAAGTCTTCAATAATAATATATCGTCTGTTGGTATGTTTTTGTGATTTCTCCAGGACCTTCGATTGTGTAGATCACGATACTCTAGTACAGAAACTCAAGTTTTACGAAATTGATGACTTTACACACAGTCAGTTTGAATCATACTAGACAAAAGAAAAATAGGTGTTTCTGCAGACGGTATTAGTGTTATAACAAATCCCGTTAGAGAGAAAGCAACGGAAAGAGTTACTCAATGATACTTTCCAAAGAATTATTAAGTGGTTCTTTGAAAATAGACTATCCTTAAACTTTGAGAAAAACCCTAGAGCCACAACACTTGGTCATACCAACAACTTATGTAGCACTTGAGCAGGAATCAATAAATAGCGCAGAATGCTCAAAATTTTTGGGTGTACATACTGATGAAAAGTTGAACTGAAAGAAGCGTATTAGTCATCTTCTCAAACAATTTAGTTCAGCTACTTTTTTTCTTCATAATATCTGGAGTAAACTACCTATCTCCTGACATATTTTGCATATTTCCACTCAATAATATTGTACAGAATAATTTTCTGGGGTAACTCATCAATTAGAAAGTATTGATACCACAAAAGCGAGGAATAAGAGTAAAATGTGGTGTTCCCCAACAGATGTCATGTAGGTACCACTTCAAGCAGCTAGGCATTTTAACGGACTCAGACGCGCTGTCTACACAATTGTCTACATTAATTTTTGCTCTGTCGAAGGTGCAACAGAAATATTATTTCCCAGTGGTAACCTGAGGTACACATTCGTGAATGTTCACCCTTTTTGTCATGTGCAAGAGCTGCCATCCGTTGGGCATCCATATGACAATATCAGCTAGTCAATAAAGCAGTGCGCAGCAGCTTGTGACAACCGGAATTCAAGGATGTGGTTGGTTTCCGTGTATTCCACTATATAATTGAATATTGTTATTGTTATTTTGCATAAAAATTATTGAATTATCATTTTACTATTGACGGCAACAGCGAATATTTTGTAATTGTCAATGTCAATGACATTCACAAACAGCCGTGTAACTTAAGATGTCGTTTTGTTTTATTTTGAAGGCTATCAGTTTCAACATACTGAAACTGGTAGCACTCAAAATAAAATAAAATAACATCTTAAGTTACACGGCAGCTGGTGAATTTCATTGGCATTGACAATTACTTAACCAGCCGATGTCCCCTGTCCGTTGATAGACCAACAGAGATATTTCGTAATTAGTTATTTTAGTTCATAAATGAGGAAGTATTGAATAGGATTGGGGTGAAGAGAAGTTTGTGGCACAACTTGACTAGAAGAAGGGATCGGTTGGTAGGACCTGTTCTGAGGCATCAAGGGATCACCAGTTTAGTACTGGAGGGCAGCGTGGAGGGTAAAAATCGTAGAGGGAGACGAAGAGATGAATACACTAAGCAGATTCAGAAGGATGTAGGTTGCAGTAGGTACTGGGAGATGAAGAAGCTTGCACAGGATAGAGTAGCATGGAGAGCTGCATCAAACCAGTCTCAGGACTGAAGACCACAACAACAACAACAGTCCATAAAATGAAACCAAGTTTACGAAGAATGTTTTGAAAACAGATACATATTTTTCTATAAATCTTGCATCTAAAATCATTAAAACATTACCAAGACCATTAATATATAAAGAAAAATTTTCCTTCCTCCAGAAAAAAATCAGGTCTGCAAGCGTTAAGAGTGATACACATACCCAGAACACTATAAGGAGAAATGACCTTTATTAGTAACTGTTGAAGCAGCCGAGTTCAATACGCAGCAATAAAGATTTTTCATCATTTGTCTAGTAACATAAAATGTCTGTTTCAAATGTAATTTAACATCATTTCTCTTTGACAACTCCTTGTATTCCACTGACGAAATTTTAGTTATAAACTTGTAGAACAAAAAAACCTGTCTTTAAGTTCAGCTGCACGAGCTGGGATAAAATGATAATTTGTTCATTAATGTTAATAGTTATCATGTATCCATATCCTGTAAACTAGCTCATTCTACATCATTTCGAAAAGAGTATCGATCAAATAATCTCTGGCGCTTGTAACTAACTAACTAATACGGCGATAGCTGTCACTATGCATTATTAGCAATAAAATAGGCACAGAAACGCAGAGAGGGAAAGAGAGAGAAATGTCACTCTGGCACTGACGTTACATCACCCACGTCAATAGTGCTCCTATCCAGCTAAGTCGAACCAGATTCCAGTAAAGTACAGCTTGTCAATGATTTCTTTTAAACTTCTTTACTGTAATTAACAAAAAGTAATTTCGACGAATATACCTTCTTCAATTGCCGGCCGGAGTGGCCGTGCGGTGCTAGGCGCCACAGTCTGGAACCGGGCGACCGCTACGGTCGCAGGTTCGAATCCTGCCTCGGGCATGGATGTGTGTGATGTCCTTAGGTTAGTTAGGTTTAATTAATTCTAAGTTATAGGCGACTGATGAGCTCAGAAGTTAAGACGCATAGTGCTCACAGCCATTTGAACCTTCTTCAATAAATAAATAAATCAGTGTGCAGTAAAACAATGTTAGTCATTAATTTGAAATGCAAAGATACATTTATTTTAACAGTTTTATTTGCACTAAAGTTTATTTTACTTCGTTTCACAAATTCCATCTGACACTATTTCTAATGGTCATTACAGTCACATATCAGACTGTTTTATTAACTGTACATTAATTACAGTGTTATTCCGTCTGTGAGCAATAACATAATTCTTATTAATGTGCGTAAGAATGCTTTATAATTATTATGCCACTTTGTTATTATATAAATTCTATGGCGTAGGAAACAGAACTATTGACCAAATATGTCAACCTCCCAGTAGTCATATGAACTTTTTTTATAATTTTAGTTTCAAATTGTACATACGAAATTAAGTACACCTACTAGTTGTGTTATAAAATTTTTTTATGGTGTTGAAGGGTCCGATACAGTCCGTTAAGTGAGAACGTCGTCGGCATTACAGACAGGTGGCAAAAGATACCGCCTCAGCTCTTACACAGCGCACTAGAGTTAACCTTTGGCCTTCATGCAGTGTCCATAAAGTATTAGTTTACTTTGAACTCTTGAGTGAGATTTGCATGTGTTTACCGACAATTTAAATTCACATAAGATGTTGCAAATTTAACAAACATGTTTAATACCGACTATCAAATGTTGGTTCATAGACGAAAACGAAGATTGGATACAGCAGGAGGACAATATTCCGAAGCACTTCAGCAGCCTTTGCTGCGACTGAAGAAAATGAAAGGTTTGCAGGTACTAGATCAACACTCACAGTCATCTAATGCTAATCTTATTGAAAATGTATGGGTTTACATCAAAAATAAGATGCGGGGGAAAAAGACCTTCACATTGAAACAGCTGTCAAAGCAAATTCGACGCATTTGGAGGCCTACTCCACATGAATGTACGGAAAACTTGGTTTCAAGCATGTCTCGGAGATGCCAAGCAATTATCGAAGCTGCGGGTGACCGGACGTATTATTAATTGGAGCTGCATTTTTCTTTTGTTCATAAATGATATATGTAAGTTGTTTAGTTTGTTGTCAAACAAATTTTGGTACTGATTAACCCAATCACGATCTTACTTAACTGACTGTATGTTCACGCTCAATACTTGTAATTAGGAAGAGTAATTAAGTAGTGAATCCTGACACCAAATACAAGAGTCATAAATGCACAGAAAGTATTTATTCTGTCAGTCCATATCTACATATCGAAACAGTCAAGGAAGACCCAGTCTAATGCGGGAAAAGCCACGGTCTCTTCAGCAGAGAATAAAGCATTGATATCACTGTATCGAATTGTTGCCAACTGCAAAATCACAGAAATTAATCCCCTCCCTCACTAAAGGAATCTCAGAGGTGAAGAAAAGATAACCAGCTAGACATTTCACCTGTGTGGTTCCCTCCAAGCAAAACTTAGGGTCCACACAAAGTCGACGCCGGCTACCTTAAAATTACCGTATGCGTTGTCAACAAAATTGAAACTTAGACCTGTGTCTTCAGAAAGTCCATATCTGCAAAATGTGTGCACCAAAACTGGGCCTCAAATGAATCTCATTGCATCTGCTTAATATTAAATGCAATTATTGCTAGTTACTGTTCGTCCTAATACCTTTTTCTTATTTACTATGTCCAAAGCACTTATTCAACGTTCATACGTAGAACAGCTCAAACAGAAAAATAATAAAGGATCTATTGGACGAAACGTTACTCCATTGACAGTTTTTCCAGTACATTCTTTAGTTGCAGTAATGTATTCGAGTACTGTCCGTCCCTGGTAGCTGAGTGGACGCCGGCACGGTAGCTCAGCGTGTTCGGTCAGAGAGCTGGTTGGCCTCTGTAATAAAAAAACTGAGTGGAAGTATTAACAAACGAACTTAACGAATGTCATGTGACGTCCGCAACGACCAAAGACAACGATCAACAACGAACAAAATGAAAAAAAAAGTGGTCAGCGCGACAGAATGTCAATCATACGGGCCCGGGTTCGATTCCCGGCTGGGTCGGAGATTTTCTCCGCTCAGGGACTGGGTGTTGTGTTGTCCTAATCATCATCATTCCATCCGCATTGACGCGCAAGTCGCCGAAGTGGCGTCAAATCGTAAGACTTGCACCCGGCGACCGGTCTACCCGACGGGAGGCCCTAGCCACACGACATTTATTTAGTTTTATTGGCGAACTGTGTAGTTACAATACGTATGTTTTGTTTGATTTAATCGCTAAATCGTCAAAGTTTTCATAACAGAAATCTACGTTGAGTCCTCTTACCGCGTCATAGCATGTTGTTAACGTTCGCGACAGTTGCACATCACCTTCCACCAAAGTATTTCGTAACAGTCCAAAGAGAAAAAAATCATAGGTCAAGGTGGAGCTGCAAGGAGGATTAGCTTAATGACCTTAACAACTACCGCATGCAGCAGTTCTCCTGTCAAATATGATATATGAATATTTTTGAATGTGCTGAGGTCTGCGTCGTCAAACTGTAATTTAAATGTTTTCACTGAAAACCAGTAAATTGTTTTCATATACTGTGATCTTAAACGGTTCGAATAGGGTAAAGTCAGTGGCACAACGTCTTGATATATTACGCCTACAGTTTCTTTTATGGGGTAGGTGTAGGACAGAAATGTTTCTGAGATTTCATACTTAGTATCTTATATTGTACATGAGAAATACGCCGTTCTCCTTATAAATACACGTTATCTTGCGGCAGCTGTTTATATTATTACACTTGAACGTAGCGCTGAACTCAGCTGTTCGTCAAGAAAATGTTGATCATATCGCCATATTCTGCACTGTATTACAGCCTGAGTGATGTATCTACCGAGAATTAAAAAAATCTCGCTGCTTAAGCAGCATTATTTCCTTATTCCACTCGTTCTACTAACTCAGTGTTTCGTTACCTTTCCGAGATTCTCTGCACCGGTTTCCTGGCATCTATACGCGATAGAGTGTCCAACCACCGGAGTGGCTAATCACCGAGAATATCTTTTCATTCATGAATACCTGCAGAATGTGTCTAATGACTAAACAGAATCATTCTTTTGACGAGCAGTTTATGCTAATGGTGAGTGGAAAGCTTCGAGAGATTGCTGATTCGTTTAGAAATATGGTAGGTGATTCTTCGCTCACTCTTACATCGGAATAACTATCCCAAATGACTGAACGATACGTACGAAATGCACGGCTACCAGGTAATGTACATCTTCTCTCTCCTTTCACTGCCGCCAAATACTTGTGATGAGAATTTATTCCACCGTCGGGATTCGTACAAGGCTACACCTGAGTCGGTCACCACAACGGTGTGCTAACGACCTCGCCAACAGATGCCACTATTGCACACGGGTCAACAAATGCGTCATTTTGTGATGCATTCAGAGATCCTGTTTCTCATAAGCTGTATCATGTTGCAATTGACCGTAACCAACCACCAGGACGGGAGTATTTTGCGACAGCACACGGCAGAAGCTGGAAGGCTAATTCTGCCCCACACGTGTGCTGGCACTACGACGGGAATACGCAGTACGTTATTTAATAGGTCCGCCAGCCCATGGACAGTTCCGACTTCTTCTTTAACTCCCGACGTCTGTCACTCCGCGCTTCATATTTGTTTGTTCAGATGGCGAAGACTCTAAGAATAAGTCCCTCTTTTTCTTTCTGGTTCGGCAGAGAGGAGAGGTCGTAAGTGACCCTAATGCTCATACCGTACGACCCTTTTTCCTCAACCAACAACAGACATCCCATGCTTCTTCCTGTCGAGTGTGCAGGTGGAAGCCTATGCAAATGAAAAGAAAAATACGAGCTTACCGTGTACCGGACCAGGTTTGCGACTCGATTCGAGACTTCCTTGCGGGTAGAACTCAACACGTCGCCCTTAAGGGGAGATTGTATGTGAAATTCGTTGAAGTTCGACATTTTCTGTTTTCTACTCCATAATGTACTTTCGACTTTCCTGAACATTTTGGTATAGAATACATTAAAATCAGACAATCCTGAGACCTTCAAATAATATTTTAAATGTTGACATGTGACTGTCAAATTTCTCGGCTACGCATATGCTGCCACAGTTGAGCAGTCACATCTTGGGAACTACAGTGTCTAGAAGGCTATGAATTGCTTTGTTTTGTACCTACTGCTACGTCTCAGAAGTTGGCATTACGAATAAACAAATCAGTCCTTTATTTCTGATACTAATTTTCGTTGAAAGTAGTGTGATTATCGGCTATTTTTGTAGTAAGGTAACATACTGCTTTTTATACTACAATAAAATGACTAAGCGTAAAAGTAACTTCAAGAAACGCAAATTTGCGGGTAACAGACATCTGAGACCTGCATTTTCTTCTCAAGTACTTGACAACACTGATGAAAAACCACGTCATGCTTAGTGTCCACCTCCACCATACACTTGGTGTAAATACAGGCAAACTGAATTTTCTGGCACCCTCCATCAATTTACACACCAACATTCTCTTCCTTTGGCAGTAATGGAGGCAATCAAAACCATTTACAGAGATTTGGCAAAGCCTGAGCTACTAAAGTAGTGTTTACATGGGAAGACTCAGAAAGTGAATGAATCCTTGAATAACGCTGTGTGGTGCCGTGTGCCTAAAGATGTATTTGTTGGCCTTATGACTACGAAGTTAGTAGTGTCTGATGCTGTAATAACTATTAACGGTGGGAACTATGAAAGACTTAAGGTTCTGGAGAAGATAGGGGTAAGATATGGACAGAACACAGCTAAAGGACTGCGGGAACTGGATGAGCTTCGTGTACGTGAAGCATAGTTAGCTGCTCAGCAAATGACAAAAGAAGCAATAAAGAAAAGGAGGAGGTAAGCACTGGGCTGTTGTGACACTGAAGAAGACACAGACTATGGGCCAGGGAAATTTTAGCGCATAAAGGACGCAAAAATGTAAGTCTGTATAAGAATATGTAGCAAAAAAATTTTAAACCTCAATATCTCTGAACTACATTTTTTGCAATTAATGACCCGTTTTCTAAAAAAGTCCTGATGGTAGAGACATGAAATTTTCACAGCATTCCAAGTGTGAGATTCAGTACATATGGAAATGGAATAATTAAAATATCCTGAGTTTTTTCGTTTTTATGTTCATTTATTTACAAAATTCTGTAAAAAAATTGAGTGTCTCACAAAAAAAAGATAACATGCCCCACAATACAATTTTAGTAATAATTCTAGTTCAGTGTATCTAGAAAGATGCATTCAATAATTTTGTAAAACTGTAATTCGGTGTCTTAATAAGTTTCCAAGATAATGGGTCACAAAATTCGATAATTTAACATTGGCGGCATAGGACATACAATGTCCCCTTAACTGAACAAAATCGACAGATGTGAAGGTTATTTTCTGAGTACCGCCAGCAAGTTACAATGTATACAGGATGTTAAAAAAAAGAGTCTAAAACTTCGAGAGGTCGTATTACTCATCGAAACAAGAGAAATAAGTCCAATTAACGTGGGTTCGGAAACGCATATTTTCTGAGATAAACATGTGTTTATAGGAAGGGCTACGCGACGCTTGGTTGCGGATATTAGCACAGTCGTTGCATCGGCGCTCCGTCAAATGTGTCAGCAGTGTATGAGTATTGTAGCGTTCTTTTATAAAATGAAATAATAATGAGAAGACTTTACGATTACGGTGAATGAACGTCAGATCTGTGGAATGAATAAGGAACTCGAATTGTCGTGTTGCGTGTTGTAAGTACAAGTGGTGTGCTTACTCTTTGTTATTGTTAGCAAAACTTTACACGAATTAATTGGGCAATGCAACTCCCAATACCAATAAAGAAATACAGTCACTGCAGAATACACTCAGCCCCTTCGGCAGTCAATCATCTGGCCCTGTTCAAAATTGATAACTTTGACCGTGTGCACATAACAAATAAATTAAATTGTTTTACCTCTGAAGCAGCAACGGAGTAACGCGATACATCCTGCTCTCGTGAAAAAAATATAAATATGCTAACTGCGGGCTCAGCAGTGTGTAATGCTGGCCACAATACCTGAAATTCACATGAAATTGATTTGGCTGATAAACGAGAACATTTAAGAAAATCCTACTTCTTTAAAAAAATATATGACCTGGACAGGGACGTAGTACTAATTATGATGAATTACTAACACTCAGTTTTTTAGCGGAATTATATTGCAAGTTAAGTTTGGCTTTTGAAAAACATCTGACAATTGAAGTTACATTACTCTCAATTGATTCACAAACAATGAGAAATAAACGGCACGTATTATCTAACTTCATTAATCCAACAAAAATGCAGATCATCACATTACACATAGCTCTGCTAACAAATCTTAAAAGAATTACAAAAATGAAAAATCTAATTAGCTTTTTCATCAAAACCGTTTACGTACATTCTGGGGTTACGCATCGATTACAAATGATCAGCCAACTCATCTATACTAACGCGCTGGCAAAAACAGAAATCATAATTATTGAACATCTTTACCTTGGTTGCATGAAGACTTTTGCTTCCATATTGAACAATATTGACATACCTACATTAATCTAACTCTTGGCGGCTCCACACAGCACACCCCAAAGACTGCCTACTCCATCGTCTTTCCCTCAGATAGCTACCTACTACTGAGCGCCCAGCGTTCTCTTATTCCAACACAGCAGTATCTTTGGCACTACGGTCGCGCACAGTCAGCGTTCAGCATTATCCAGCCTATCAGAGACATTCATCGTTTTAATATTCTAGTTTTATTTTAATTTATTAATGTTCTTATCTTATTCTGGTGCCACAAACAAGTGCGCCCCAGTATACTCCTTTCAGGACGTCTTACTCACAGTACACTACCTACCATTAGGTGGTCTCCAGTCAGTTGTGTGGTTCGGGTCGTGTTGTAGGGTACGTTAGTTTACGACGTGTTTGCATGCCTTATTGGACAGTGCACGGTACTGTGAACCCTGGATGCGTATCATGGTGTTTTACCTTCTTCCAAACTCGAATTCACTTACGCGGTTCTAGGCGCTTCAGTCCGGAATCGCGCGACTGCTACGGTCGCAGGTTCGAATCCTGCCTCGGGCATGGATGTGTGTGATGTCCTTAGGTTAGTTAGGTTTAAGTAGTTCTAAGTTCCAGGGGACTGATGACCTCAGATGTTAAGTCTCATAGTGCTCAGAGCCATTTTTTTTAACTTATGCGTTTACTGTTATTGCGCTGTTTGTACGTACAAATGGTGCCGTATATTTACATTTTCTCTCTTCCACCCCTTTTTAGCACTGGAGTCTACAACTCGACAAGTAAAATGGCGGATATGATATTGTGCTATGGTTTGGTAGATGGACGTAGCCTGCGAGCCCGTGCCCTCTACGCTGATAAATGTCCATAGCATAGAGCGCCCACTGACAAGCTGTTCGGCAGACTCTTCCAGCATCTGAGGGACGCAGGTACTCCTGCACATCTGAAGTCTGACTGTACAAGGACCGCCACAGTCCACACGCTTGACATGGAGGAGCGTGTGCTACGCTCCGTGGAAGGAACTCCTGGGCCCATAGTGCAAAGATTAGCAGCAGCAGATAGCGTGTCCCACTCACTTAGCTGGGGGACACTTCATGAACAACTGCTGTACCCCTATCATCTACAGCGGGTTCGGGACCTAGGCCCACAGAATCACCATGGCAGACGGGCGTTCTGTCAATGACTAATCCAGAAGTGTGACGCAGATCCACTGTTTACATCCAATTTTTTGTTTGCCGGTGAGGCAGGATTCACATGAACTGGTGTTGTGAATTTCCTTAACCAGCATGTTTGGGTAGATCTAAATCTCCAAGCAAATCAGGAAAAGGCGTATCAAGACCGATTCTCAGTCAACGTAAGGACAGGCGTAGTTGGCAACAGATCGATAAGGTCATATGTTCCACCACGAAGGTTAACTGTGGCGCGTTATCTGAACTTTCTCATTAATGTATTGCCTATCTTGCTGGATGCTGTTCATGCATGATGGCGCACCAGCGCTCTTTCGTCACAATGGGCACGAGCATCTGACGCAGACATTTTAGGACTGCTGGATTGATCGGGTGGGGTGGGGGTTGGGGGGGGGGGGGGGGACGAACACCTTGGCCTGTTCCTTCCCTAGACCTCAAACCCCTAGAATTTTCGTTATGGAGACAGTTGAAGGAATCTGTCTACGCTACGCTAATTAATGATGTGCAGACATCACAGGGTCGCGTCTTCAGTGCGTGACAACAGGTACAACAACCGGGTATACTTGAAAGGGTGCATCATTCCTTACGCCGAAGGGCAGAGGGGTGCCACGTTGAACACCTCTTGTAAACACAACGCATTTCCAGACCTATGTTTACAGGACTTACCTCAGAAAGTATGCATTTCCGGACCCATGTTCATTGGATTTATTTTTCTTGTTTCGATGAGTTCTACCATATCTCAAAGTATTCGTCACTTATTTACCACCCTGCATAAATGACCTAGTAAAAAGCATCGACCGCTGCTCAAGACTATTCACAAATCATACAGTCGTCTGTACGGGAGTAGCAACGCCAGAAGAAAGCATCGGTTTGCAGAACGGAAATCCAGTGCTGTACAATTACATTGTTGATGACAAGCTGTCTAAAACAGCATACATCCTCTATCCACAGTCACCTTAAGTGAAATGAGCACATACAACAAGTAGTAGGAAAATCAGACGCCAGACATTCAGAAATGTAACTCACCCACGAAGAAAGTTTCTTATAAGCCACTTGTAAGAGCGATTCTTGAGTCCTGTCCATTTACATGAGATCCTTACAAGGTGGGGTTGATAACAGAAATACATAAAATCTAACGAAGAGCGGCGTGTGTCGTCACTGGATCGTTTCATCGGCGCGAGAGCGTTACAGAGAAGCTCAACCAACTCCAGCGGGAGATGTTACGAGAGAGAGTTGTACACCACGTAGAGGTTTGATACTGAAATTTCGAAAGAAATTTCGAAAGAAATTTCAGTCCAACAACGTATTACTTCCTCGCACATACATCTCGCGAAATGATCAGAGCGAGAAAATTCGAGAAGTTAATATTAATACAGAGGCTTACCGACAATCATTTTTCCCACGCGCCATTCGGGAGCGGAAAAGGGAAGGGCGGATCAGTTTGTGGTACCAGAAGCACGCCACGCCACGCATCGTTAGGGGCCTTGCGAAGCATGGCGTAGATGTAGGTAAACTTCTCTTCCGACGCAATAAAACGCCGCAGCAGTCACATCAGATCTGAAACTGTTTTAGGGACATAAAGAGTATTAAAAAAGTATTCCATATTCTGAGAGGTAACAGTATGGACCAAAGTAACAGAAAAACGTCTAGTGAACATGGGATCGACGATGCATCTCTTAAGAACTACGAGCACTAGTTCACGTTCGCTACTGTGAAACACATCTCTCCTACTGCAAACTCCTTGCTATTATGATCGGCCTACATAAAGCAGTAAAGAATTGAGAACACAGTATTCTGTTACTGCTAAACAACAGAGATTCAGATGTAATTTTCATGCTATTACATACAATTTGTGGAGTTACAGTTAGAGGAATTTCTCAGTATGGTATCTGTTCATATAAAGGTCTTAGGGAGTCACACACACTCTGAAAAACTCCATGATGGCATGTATCAGTATACTGGACATGGACTCGACGGTGCTCCCATTTTCCAGACCATAATAGTGGAACATACACGTCATTTCCAGAGTGGAATTACAGGCTTCCATTACAATGGTTCGCAGTAGAGACTCCAGATACTCAGGGACAGTCTGAGTGTTAATGAAAACATGTAACAGTGGCATAAAAAAGTATCACACACAGTTTTACGGTAACAATTGGCGATGCATTGTAACTCATCTCTCATGAACATACAGGATGGTGTTCAAAGGTATATTCAAGTGAGCGGAGCCAATGAAATGGTGGCACAGCTTGTGGGAGGTCGGGTTAAAGCTTCTCATCCCTAACATTCAGTCCGGCTCCCTCAACAGGTTTCTTGTTGTCTGCCCAGTCGTTCTGTGTTGATAGGTACTGACTCAGTCGACAAAAGCAGCGTTGAAGAAACATCGACGAAACACCTATCAAGCAAAGGCTACATACCTCAAGTTTGGAGGCAGCATCTGAAAGTTCGTAAAATTGTCGGGCTTTCGTGATTCTATATAACTTGCTTGAAAAATTTTAAAGTTCAGCCGATTAGGCTTTATTGTTTCCAAAACATACCGAAAATGGCTATCAAGTCCGTATTTATAGTCAAAACTATCGTTTGGCGCATGTTAGTTGCTGTCTTTAACACATATTTCGACATCTAAGCAGCGAGAAGTTCACTTTCCGAACCGATTGATTTTAATGTTTCACGCAGTCACTGACCTACGTTACTAAACAAGTCGTTCAATAGTCTTCTTATAAACAAGTGCTCGCCGTAATGTCTCGAAATGTTTACGAAGCACGCCATGCGGAGTTTAAGTACGACAAGATAGTTCACATGCGAATAACTTCCGAACAAAATGACTTAAAATGTCCAAACTTTCACTTAGTCGCTTTTGCAACTGCGATATGGGAATCTTCAAAACACAAGATTCCTTTCATCTTGATACAAATCAGAGAAACGCGCTTTAGCCCTGACGTGTACCGTATCGTGGCTGCAGAGCGATTCTCAGAGATACAGAGTTTAGTACAAAACACTGCACAAAGTGCTGGAAATACTTAATCCCTACCGACTGATGATTTAGAACAGTTCCAACCCTGAAATACTCGTGGTATTTCTTAGGTCATCCAACAGAATCACAGAAAGCAGTTTACAAAAGAAAGTCTGTATTTACGAAACCGAATTTGAATTTTAATAAACCAAAGTGTGACTTATACCCATAAATCAAATAGTAGCTTATTTAATAGCTAACTTCTTTTCTGGCTGCTTTTATGCAAAAGCCCGCACACTAGGACACGCCACGTGATTCATGATTGCACAATGATTTACCCACACACATATTTTACATAGTTTTCAATAAAATAAAACATCCACACTTTAAGCATGTCCCCTATACAATCTTTCAGTCTCTCCACAATACACACACCAAAATATAGTTGAACAATAATTTGTCATAGTGGTTAGTATTATATCAGAAATCTGTTTCAAAGAAACTGTTTAGTTATTGTACCAGCTGATATTTCAGATACATACTTTGCAATACCTAGCTCAGTTTTGTAACAGCAGAAAAGTTATTGCCCGTCTTAAGGAAAATCTTATTTCTTGAAAATATTGAAGATACTGAATTGAGATTTTTACAGCATTTGTATTATTAATACAAATATGTATGCGGAATATGAAAAATGCTATTTCTTTAGATACATAGGGAGTATGCACAACGGATCGTTAGTGGCGGGAGACAAAACATATTGCCCCAGCGGCCAGCGACCGCAGCGCAGATGTGGGAGCAAATGAAATTAACTCTCTATCTCTCTCTCTGTCTGTCTCCCCGGCTACATAACAGGATTCCAGGACTCACTTCAAGATCGCTTACATAACTGCAAGATGGAAAGACTCGGGACAACTTGCTACGTTACAAGCTGAAGGTCGGTACAGACAACTGTGTCGGGAAATAAGGAATCGTTATCAGTCAGGAATACAACGTTACTACATACAGTGTCAGACAAAGAGTCTCGATCAACGTCTTAATGTCACAGTGGAAATGAATTTCGTTTAGTATCCACGGAGCAGTGCGATTTATCCCGAAGGTTGAACAGCCTTCAGCACAGGATGTGAGACAGAATAAAATGGCGTTTCAGTAAGAGCATATTTTGTACAGTAGCGGGCAACCGCCTACGACAAAAGTGATCCACTCAATTTTAAAGGAAAGCTACAGGCTATGGAACTGTGAAACCGATACCGCACCGTCTTTGGGAAGCACTATACACTGTAGCAACGTAAGCAGAGCGCAACGGGAAATATGTTCCTTGCATAAGGATATAAACTCCCCTGTTGTTTCATAAACGGCTGTCATTTTCAGACACTAAAGTACTGAATAACAGCGCTATGTGTAAGACGTGCAAAGTACTTCCAGTTGCGACCGCAATGGCACCGACAGAAGTCGCCAGACACCGTCGGCCAATAACTTCTGCCGACCGCTTGGTCACAGTGCGTCCGATCTCCTTCGCCAGTTTTTGACGGGTTCAAAAGGGTTACCTTGTTTTCGATTAGAATCTGTTCTATCAAGGAGGTTGGAATTTATTTTAAACTCCATGGACTGCACTGCGGTTTTTCCTATTAAAAATACTCCGAATGCATGTGAATCAACTATATCTGTCTCGAAAAGAACATGGCGAATATTGTTCACTCTTTCCTCACTCACTGGAATAAGTAGGCAAGTTGTAGGAATATATGATATGAACAGAGAAACGTTATCTTACATACTCGAGATTATTCGTGTTGGCATAACGACTCTCACTCTATACAACTCCAAATACACTCCTGGAAATGCAAAAAAGAACACATTGACACCGGTGTGTCAGACCCACCATAGTTGCTCCGGACACTGCGAGAGGGCTGTACAAGCAATGATCACACGTACGGCACAGCGGACACACCAGGAACCGCGGTGTTGGCCGTCGAATGGCGCTAGCTGCGCAGCATTTGTGCACCGCCGCCGTCAGTGTCAGCCAGTTTGCCGTGGCATACGGAGCTCCATCGCAGTCTTTAACACTGGTAGCATGCCGCGACAGCGTGGACGTGAACCGTATGTGCAGTTGACGGACTTTGAGCGAGGGCGTATAGTGGGCATGCGGGAGGCCGGGTGGACGTACCGCCGAATTGCTCAACACGTGGGGCGTGAGGTCTCCACAGTACTTCGATGTTGTCGCCAGTGGTCGGCGGAAGGTGCACGTGCCCGTCGACCTGGGACCGGACCGCAGCGACGCACGGATGCACGCCAAGACCGTAGGATCCTACGCAGTGCCGTAGGGGACCGCACCGCCACTTCCCAGCAAATTAGGGACACTGTTGCTCCTGGGGTATCGGCGAGGACCATTCGCAACCGTCTCCATGAAGCTGGGCTACGGTCCCGCACACCGTTAGGCCGTCTTCCGCTCACGCCCCAACATCGTGCAGCCCGCCTCCAGTGGTGTCGCGACAGGCGTGAATGGAGGGACGAATGGAGACGTGTCGTCTTCAGCGATGAGAGTCGCTTCTGCCTTGGTGCCAATGATGGTCGTATGCGTGTTTGGCGCCGTGCAGGTGAGCGCCACAATCAGGACTGCATACGACCGAGGCACACAGGGCCAACACCCGGCATCATGGTGTGGGGAGCGATCTCCTACACTGGCCGTACACCACTGGTGATCGTCGAGGGGACACTGAATAGTGCACGGTACATCCAAACCGTCATCGAACCCATCGTTCTACCATTCCTAGACCGGCAAGGGAACTTGCTGATCCAACAGGACAATGCACGTCCGCATGTATCCCGTGCCACCCAACGTGCTCTAGAAGGTGTAAGTCAACTACCCTGGCCAGCAAGATCTCCGGATCTGTCCCCCATTGAGCATGTTTGGGACTGGATGAAGCGGCGTCTCACGCGGTCTGCACGTCCAGCACGAACGCTGGTCCAACTGAGGCGCCAGGTGGAAATGGCATGGCAAGCCGTTCCACAGGACTACATCCAGCATCTCTACGATCGTCTCCATGGGAGAATAGCAGCCTGCATTGCTGCGAAAGGTGGATATACACTGTACTAGTGCCGACATTGTGCATGCTCTGTTGCCTGTGTCTATGTGCCTGTGGTTCTGTCAGTGTGATCATGTGATGTATCTGACCCCAGGAATGTGTCAATAAAGTTTCCCCTTCCTGGGACAATGAATTCACGGTGTTCTTATTTCAATTTCCAGGAGTGTATATTCAGCAAGACACACATACAACATTTAACCTTCAATGACTATCATTCAGCAGATATGTGAAAGCCAGGCATAAATTTTAGAAATCGGTACTCTGGACACCTAGAACGCTGAAATGCGGAAACACACACACCACATTTGCGAATCACCTCGTATAGCAGGATTGCCACCCTACTGGCATAAAAACGGTAGTAAGCAATAATAATAATTTTAGACAGCAAATGTCCATCTAGCACAACCCAAAAAAGATTCAGTATAAAGTTAAAGCATCCAAATTGACGTACGTCGCGTTTCTCACTTTAATATGTAATTTTTTGATGTTATAGTCTGCGCCTAAGATTTACGATACAGATTTTGCCTTTGTTACAGGAATATAGGCACGAGGCTGAAATAGCTAGAAAGTCGCACAACATGCGTAATGTAATGTAATATAAGTTAACATTCAATCGATTACAATTACATGTTGTTTGAAACTTGTGATTTCTA
The DNA here is from genome assembly GCF_023864345.2 of Schistocerca serialis cubense. NCBI lineage: Eukaryota > Metazoa > Arthropoda > Insecta > Orthoptera > Acrididae > Schistocerca > Schistocerca serialis. The sequence continues at coordinate 724,338,636 of NC_064641.1, forward strand.
ACGAAGTACTTTTTTCTTACCTTAGCTTCCGAGATACACCCTTGTCGTTACCCTCCTAGGATACTGAAAACCCCTTATACCTTGCACTAAATTTAGAAATTTCTAAGATGTCTTGCATGAGGGAACTTCGCAAGTTCGACCAAAGAAAACATATTTGAAGTTCACCGATCGTCTACCGAAGTCTGTACGTTCATTTATTGAGATTGATTGCACTGAGACCGCGCACGTGCTGGTACACCGATTTGAAAAGATCGACTGTCTCCGGCCGACGTCGGTCGTCGTTGGGATCTCCTAATGTTGGTACAATTGTGAGCGCAGCTTTATTTATAACTGGCATCCTCAGATAAAAGTCGCTACCGAGCGAGGTGGCCCAGTGGTTATCACACTGGACTCTCATTCGTGAGGACGACGGTTCAAGCCCGCGTGCGGCTATCCTGATTTGGGTTTTCCGTGATTTCCCTAAATCGCTTCAGGCAAATGCCGCAATGGTTCCTTTCAAAGGGCACGGCCGACTGCCTTTCCCATCCTTCCCTCATCCAACGAGACCGATGACTTCGCTGTTTGGTCCCGCCCTCGAATCAACCAACAAAATAGCCAAGATCTTTCCCAAAATTCGTTACTAGTCAGCTTAATACATTTCACACAGTCACCGTACTACCAAGAAATACGTCTTTTATGACAGAGGTTTCTCTCCAGTCTACTACTTGCCGCTCCCCGCCGCTCTGCCTTCCATGGCAGCTAAGAAGTAGCAAAAAACGTGCTCGCCTTTGGAGGAGCTCCGCCACTAGAGTACAGTGCCTGCGACGCTCGCCGCGCTCTCTGTTTTGAATCCCGGAGCAGCGGAAGGAGGGTCTGTCTCCGCCGTATACACTGGGTGTCCAGTTGCAGCGCGGCTGGTGGTCCGTGTTTATGGCGACCGCCGCCTGAGTGACAGCTGACGTTCATTCAGAGCCGCAGTACGACACTCAGGGGCGGCGAGCCGCGTTCCAGCAGGTGCTCTGTTGTGCGCTGCAAGTGGATCTGCTACCAGTGTTCATGAAATACGTGGTTACCGTCTAGAATAAATTACACGAGGATAAGTCAACAAACTAAAAGCTAAACTCCGTCCGAATAACTCTCTAAAGGCCAAAGGGTACCGAGCGACTCATACCCAGCCGATAGGCGTCAGTGGATGTGGATATGGAGAGGCATGTGGTCAGCACACCGCTCTCCCCGCCCCTGTCAGCTTTTTTGACTGGAACCGCTACTTCTCAATAAACTACATGCTCATAAATTAAAGATAACTGCAGAAGGTGGTGCTACACAACGTGACACTACACAAAACTAGCGCTAAAAGCACAGGCACATAGGGAACACACTCGACACAGATCTGTAAGTCCACAGCATTGGTAATAGGTTGAGAAAACCGTCCCGAAACACATGTGCTACAAAACGCCAGTTTCCTGCGCATTTACCCCGACATCAATATGGGATATGATCACCATGCACACGTACACAGGCCGCACAACGAGTTGGGATACTCTGGATCAGGTGGTCGAGTAGCTGCTGTGGTATAGCCTCCCATTCTTGCACCAGTGCCTGTCGGAGCTCCTGAAGTGTGCTAGGGGTTTGAAGACGTGCAGCGATACTTGGACCGAAAGCATCCCAGACGCGCTCGATGAGGTTTAGGTCTGGAGAAAAGGCAGACCGCTCCATTCGCCTGATATCTTCTGTTTCAAGGTACTCCTCCACAATGTCAGCTCTGTGGAGGCGTGCGTTATCATCCATCAGGAGGAAGGTGGGACCCACTGCAACCCTAAAAGGCGGACATACTGGTGCAACATGACGTCCCGATGCACCTGAACTGTTACAGTTCCTCTGTGAAAGATGCAGGGGTGTACCTGCACCAATCATAATCCTACCCCACACTAATAAACCACGACCTCCATCAAGGTCCCTGTCAAGGACATTAAGGGGTTGGTACCTGGTTCGTGGTTCATGCCAGATGAAAACCCGGCGAAAATCACTGTTCAGACTATACCTGAACTCGTCCGTGAACATAAACTGGGACCACTGTTCCAATAACCATGTACTTGTTCTTGACGTCAGGTTTTAAGGGCTCTCCTGTGACCCGGGGTCAGTGGAATGCACCTTGCAGGTCTCCCGCCGAATAAACCACGTCTGTTCAGTCGTCTGTAGCCTGTGTGTCTGTAGACAACTGTTCCAGTGGCTGCGGTAAGGTCCCGAGCAAGGCTACCTGCAGTACTCCGTGGCCGACTTCGGCCACTGATGGTGAGATATCGTTCTTGTGGTGTCGTATACTGTGGACGTCCCGTACTGTAGCGCCTGGACACGTTTCCTGTCTGCCGGAATAGTTTCCATAATCTTGAGATCACACTTTGTGGCACATAGAGGGCCCTTACTACGACCTGCTGTGTTTGACCAGCCTCCAGTCGCCCTAGTATTCTACCCCTCATAACGTCATCAATATGTGTTCTTTGAGCCATTTCCAACATACAGTTACCATTAGCACGTCTGAAAACGTCTGCACACTTACTCGCTGCACCTTAGTCTGACATGTACCAATACACCTCTGCGTATGTGGACTTCTGCCAGCGCCACCGTGCAACGACCGCAGGTCACATGCACCACATGCTCATACCCTCAGGTGATTTAAACCCGCAAACCACCCACCAGATTGTTGTTTCACCATGTATCAGCATTATCCTTAATTTATGAGCGTGAGTGTAGTTCCTCAATTGGCCTCACAAGGGCTGAGCACACCGCGATTGCCAACAACGCTCTGCAGCCACGGACGGTCACTCATTAAAGAGCCTGACAAGTCCGACAGCGAGTACCTTCAGTGGTTGGACGGGAACCTGTGCCCTCTGTGGTTATGCCGTTGGCAAGTCAAAAAGCATCTGCACCAAATTTTAATAATTTCTGACAAGCATAGTACAGATTTAACACTGACTTCATTTTCTGACGTAGACGCGGTCCTATCAGTGGAAGTAAGGTCTCAGGATAATAAAGACTAGTGTGACACCGCAGGCCGGGGGTCTGCGAGGGTAAGTTCAGCAACAGAGGTGACTACCTCAGCTAAATATCCCCATCTGATGGACAGATTGTCATCAATAGCATCACGCACCATCATTCCGTGAGACACTGCGGAAGGTTTGCAAATTATGTGACGATATTAGCACAACGTCTGTCGAAATTTATGCCGTCATCTCTCCTCTCCTCAGTAGCCAAATACTGGAGGGAAAAACTTTTTCCCCAACATTGTGCTAATTGTTATGTACCTGTTAAGTAATGTGAAGCAGTAGCAGTATAAAACTACATTTTTTATGCGTCTTAGTACCGGTATCTATTGTAATGTTCATCAGAGACAAGTGTATCGACAGGAGTACCCCAGGAATACGTGATAGGACCGTTATTATTTTCTGCGTACATAAGTGACCTGGTGGGCAGACTGGTCAGCAATCTGCGCTTTCTTGATGGAGATGCTGTGGTTTACTGTAAGGTTTCGAAGTTCAGTGTCTGCAGGAGGATACAAAATGACTTATACCAAATTTACAGTTGCTGTGATGAATGGCAGCTAGATCTGGATGTAGAAAAATGTAACTTAATGTGCATGATTGTGAAAACAAACCTGTAATGTTCGGATACAGCATTAGTGGAGTCCTGCTTTACACAGTCACGCCCTTTAAATATCTGAGCGCAAGGTTGGAAAGCGATAAGAGATGGAACAAGCCTGTGAGGACTTTGGCAGGGAAGGATAATGGTCGACATCGGTTTATTGGGAGATTTTTAGGAAAAACGGTTCATCTGTATACGAGACCCATATAAACCGCTAGTGTTACCTTTTCTTGAGTACTGCTCGAGTGTTTGGGATCCGCACCATGTATTATTAAAGGAAGACAATGATGCAATTCAGAGGCGTGCTGCTACATTTGTTACCAGTAGGATCGAATATGTAAGAATTACGAAGGTGCTTCGGGAACTCAAATGAGAATCCCTGGAGAGAAAGCGATGTTGTTTTTGAGGAACAATATTGAGAAAATTTAGAGAACCAGCATTTTAAGCTGACCGCATTAAGATTCTATTACCACGAAAACACATTTTCCATAACGGCCATGAAGATAAGAAATGAGAAATTAAAGTCCGCAGCTCGTGGTCGTGCGGTAGCGTTCTCGTTTCCCGCGCCCGGGTTCCCGGGTTCCATTCCCGGCGGGGTCAGGGATTTTCTCTGCCTCGTGATGACTGGGTGTCGTGTGATCTCCTTAGGTTAGTTAGGTTTAAGTTGTTCTAAGTTCTAGGGGACTGATGACCATAGATGTTAAGTCCCATAGTGCTCAGAGCCATTTGAACCATTTGAGAAATTAGAACAAATAGGAAGGCATATTGGCAGTTGTTTTTCCCTCGCACTATCTCCGAGTGGAATAGGAACGCCGCGGTGGATAGCCGCGGTGGTCTTGGCCGTCTTGCCACGGTTCGAACGCTTGCCTCCGTCGGAGGTTCGAGTCCTCCCTCGGGCATGGGAGTGCCTGTTGTCCTCAGTGTAAGCTAGTTTAAGTTACATTAAGTAGTGTGTAACTCTAGGGACCGATGACCTCAGCAGTTTGGTCCCATAGGAACTTACCACAAATTTCCAAATTTGGAACAGGAATGGAAAAGACTAGTAGTGGTACAGGGAACCTTGCACCACGTACCAAGCAATGGATTGCGAAGTATGTATGTAGATCTAGATGTAATGTGAGCCACACGTGTACTTGGCTTCTGCAAGCGAGAGAAGCTTCCCGTGTGTCAGAAACATTCATTTCCCACGTTTACTCTGGCTTTTGTGTTAAAGACATCGCCTTAGCTATGGTTAGTAAGGGACATGGCTGTTGAACTGAGTACAATCTGCTATCACTATTCTTAAGCATAGGTAAAGAACTTGAGAGGAAATGGATGGACAAAGGGCTGCTGACAAAAGTTTGTGTAGACCGAAGAGGTTGGGACCTATGGAGACGCCCTAGCACCGTGAACATGATGCCAACGACTTACGTAACCCGCCATATGTTTGAGACAAAAGCGCGTGTGTATTGTAGTTTTTTATTCATCGAAATACAAAAATGGTTACTCGTGTTACCAATAGATGAACAAACAAAAGTGGAAATCTGCTGTTACTTTCTACCGGTAAAAGCTTTAGCTGAAGTAATGCTTTTGGTTGTGGTATATTCTTTTCGATGTATTCACTCAATGACTTTTATGATTAAAATATGTTGATTCAGAAAGAACAACATAAGGAAAAGCTCCTGCATCAAGGCTTTGCGATGAAATATAGAACACCAGTCAAATACAGCACAATATGTTCATAACATTTCTGTAGGACTCAGTTTGATCAAATTTTACCGTTACGCTTTTGCATCACAGCCTTGCATTTTTTGTCATCAGTTCTCTTATACATGAGGATGTAAGTTGCACTACATTTATCATAAATGGCTGTAATTTTTCACTGTACGATACTTATATATTCTGCAGGATTTTACATTAAACTTATTTTCCTACGCTGTTGGCAGCTGGTGTCACAACACTTGTTTCAGCATTTTTTTATGTTTAGATGTGAGATAATGATGAGAATGAATGCAGTGATCCGGAAACAAATTACTTACTAAAAACGTTCAAGATATTAATTCTATTTTTGTTCTTATATGAATATTCTGCACTGTGCTAATTGTTAAATTGGAAGAGTTTCCTTATATTGGGAACTGCTGTTCCAGAAAGTAATAATAATTTATGTGCATTCTAATTAATGACATGTAATGCTAAGTTTATATATATGTTTGTTTTCCAGTGTTGCCAAAAGATATTCGCCTTAATTCAGACGCATAATCAAGAAAAATTTGTTATCTGTGTGTCAATTAAACGTGCACAACAGGAAGAAAATATAGCTTCTTCAGCAGCCAAACTGTAGCCTCAATCAGCAAAATAGTAGCTTCAGTCACGTGAGAAAAGCTTTGCAGAAGAAGAACTACATAGATGAAGGAAATTGCTCTGCTTAACACTATATCTAGCGTAAATGAAGAGTTGTCACATCATTTTGCCAAGACAACACGTTCTGTCATTCTTACAAAATGTGGCTCAGCTTTGAGGTCTTTTATATCAACGCTTAATTTTTATTGTCCAAGAGAACATGATAGCGCCACGTCCTCCAACAATACGTGAATGTTACACCTGGTTTAGCAAATGATGCAATACGTGTGTCCATGAATTTCCATTCACTTAATGGTTACTGAAACTATGATTAGGTGTTTCAGCCAGACTTTATTTCTGAACTTGAGTACTAACACGAGACATCACGTGGTCGTACAGTCTAGTGTGGCTCACACAGTAAGAGTGTTAAAAGTCTTTTTCCTCACCGAAACTAAAGTTAATGCAATTAAAATAATACAGTACAATTTTCTTTGAAGAACAGTGTCCAACATTTATGACAAAGTATACTGCTTAATAAGTTTTGCAAGTGTTTTTTGTTTGTGGAACTTAAATAATGGTTTCGTTTTACAAAAAACTTGTTTCTACAGACATCACAACTGAATATAAGCGTACCAGTGATCGTAATGGTAATTTCAAATCGTGACTGAAATATATATTCGCGATTGTGCAATAATTTCGGAAGAATCTGATTGTGTGTTAAATGACCTAACAGTCTTACAAGCGGTAAAAATGTACGAGAGAGAGAAAGATACGCTTTACTTGACATCATGTGAAAGGTTTTGATCTGAATGTTAATGCTTAATTGTACCTAAGCTTAATATATGGTTATCTTATAATAATGTTGTCTCCCTCGGGGTAAAAAGCGTCATTTCGGAGCTTATAATCAAGAATCATAAAAGACGGCTGTATACATGGAAGAAGCATGGAGATACTGACAGGTTTCAGATAGATTATCTGATGGTAAGACAGAGATTTAGGAACCAGGTTTTAAATTGTAAGACATTTCCAGGGGCAGATGTGGACTCTGACCACAATTTGTTGGTTATGAACTGTAGATTAAAACTGAAGAAACTGCAAAAAGGTGGGAATTTAAGGAGATGGGACCTGGATAATCTGGAAGAACCAGAGGTTGTACAGAGTTTCAGGGGGAGCATAAGGGAACAATTGACAGGAATGGGGCAGAGAAATACAGTAAAAGATGAATGGGTAGCTTTGAGGGATGAAGTAGTGGAGGCAGCAGAGGATCAAGTAGGTAAAAAGACGAGGGCTAGTAGAAATCCTTGGGTAACAAAAGAAATATTGAATTTAATTGATGAAAGGAGAAAATATAAAAATGCAGTAAATGAAGCAGGCAAAAAGGAATACAAACGTCTCAAAAATGAGATCGACGGGAAGTGCAAAATGGCTAAGCAGGGATGGCTAGAGGACAAATGTAAGGATGTAGAGGCTTATCTCACTAGGGGTGAGATAGATACTGCCTACACGGAAAATTAAAGAGACCTTTGGAGAAAAGAGAACCACTTGCATAAACATCAAGAGCTCACATTGAAACCCAGTTCTAAGCAAAGAAGGGAAAACAGAAAGGTGGAAGGAGTATATAGAAGGTCTATACAAGGGCAATGTACTTGAGGGCAATATTATGGAAATGGAAGAGGATGTAGAAGAAAATGAAATCGGAGATACGATACTGCGTGAAGAGTTTGACAGAGCACTGAAAGACCTAAGTCGAAACAAGGCCCCCGGAGTAGACAATATTCCATTGGAACTACTGACGGCCTTGGGAGAGCCAGTCCTGACAAAACTCTACCATCTGGTGAGCAAGATGTATGAAACAGGCAAAATACCCTCAGACTTCAAGAAGAATATAATAATTCCAATCCCAAATAAAGAAGGTGTTGACAGATGTGAAAATTACAGAACTATCAGTTTAATAAGTCACAGCTGCAAAATACTAACGCGAATTCTTTACAGAAGAATGGAAAAACTAGTAGAAGCCGACCTCGGGGAAGATCAGTTTGTATTCCGTAGAAATGTTGGAACACGTGAGGCAATACTGACCCTACGAATCATCTTAGAAGCTAGATTAAGGAAGGGCAAACCTACGTTTCTAGTATTTGTAGACTTAGAGAAAGCGTTTGACAATGTTGACTGGAATACTCTCTTTCAAATTCTGAAGGTGGCAGGGGTAAAATACAGGAAGCGAAAGGCTATTTACAATTTGTACAGCAACCAGATGGCAGTTATAAGAATCGAGGGGCATGAACGAGGACGAGTGGTTGGGAAGGGAGTGAGACAGGGCTGTAGCCTATCCCCGATGTTATTCAATCAGTATATTGAGCAAGCAGTGAAGGAAACAAAAGAAAAATTCGGAGTAGGTATTAAAATCCATGGAGAAGAAATAAAAACTTTGAGGTTCGCCGATGACATTGTAATTCTGTCAGAGACAACAAAGGACTTGGAAGACCAGCTGAACGGGATGGACAGTGTCTTGAAAGGAGAGTATAAGATAAACATCAACAAAAGCAAAACGAGGACAATGGAATGTAGTCGAATTAAGTCGGGTGATGCTAAGGGAATTAGATTAGGAAATGAGACACTTAAAGTAGTAAAGGAGTTTTGCTATTTGGGGAGCAAAATAACTGATGATGGTCGAAGTAGAGAGGATATAAAATGTAGACTGGCAATGGCAAGGAAAGCGTTTCTGAAGAAGAGAAATTTGTTAACATCGAGTATAGATTTAATTTTCAGGAAGTCATTTCTGAAAGTATTTGTATGGAGTAGAGCCATGTATGGAAGTGAAACATGGACGATAAATAGTTTGGACAAGAAGAGAATAGAAGCTTTTGAAATGTGGTACTATATTAGAATGCTGAATATTAGATAGGTAGATCACATAGCTAATGAGGAAGTATTGAATAGGATTGGGGAGAAGAGAACTTTGTGGCACAACTTGACTAGAAGAAGGGATCGGTTGGTAGGACATGTTCTGAGGCATCAAGGGATCACCAACTTAGTATTGGAGGGCAGCGTGGAGGGTAAAAATCGTAGAGGGAGACCAAGAGATGAATACACTAATCAGATTCAGAAGGATGTAGGTTGCGGTAGGTACTGGGAGATGAAGAGGCTTGCACAGGATAGAGTAACATGGAGAGCTGCATCAAACCAGTCTCAGGACTGAAGACCATAACAACAACAATCTGAAAAGCGTACCTTTTGGTAGTGAAATGATTGGAAAGATCTCGTGACATTTCCACTGTCAACTATTACAGCAAATAATTCGACTTAAATTAAATGACCAGGTGTTAGGCATTAACGTTGCCAATGATTAACGAATGAAATTTTGCGTCAACAATTTAAGTTCTCAACTGCCTGATTATGAATATTCCTCCACTAAAGTACGTCGTATCTAAATACTTACTCGGCTATGACTGTAAAATTAGTGGATTCAAGTAGAAAGGGCATGTTTCACATAGGGCTTCAAGGAGAAATCCTTGTTTTGGTCTCAAAATGATGACGGATTGACTGCCCTCTGGCTTCAGCTAATTCCTGGTCTTAGCACATATAGCGCTGCCTCCCTTTATTCTACCCTCCTTGTTGAATGCCCTAGTGAGGACACTTTTGTCAAGGTCGCTGTCTGTGGTAACATGAGCTTTTCGCCTGTGCAGCTCCAGACGATAGAGTGAAGGTAGTGGGACAGGATATTTACATGCTGTATGTCATAGTGACTCCAAAATGATGTATATGTATCGAACAGCATATTTCGAGTTAGCTGAGCATGGAATTGACGCCACCTCTTCTTATGTGTGAGTGGATCCTTTTGAAATCACATAAACAACAAATAGGTATTTCATTAGCAGTAAATTAAGCTGTCCTCTTGGGTTCCTGCGTAACTACAACCTTAAGAATCGCGACATATTTGGAAAAAAGGCCAAATATTTTTTAGAAAAAAGTCATTGCTGATCGTCCCACTCACAGCACTCTCATCCTTCGTTTTCCATTCAGACAGAAGTCACAAAATGGAACAAACTCATTCCTGAGAGATCGCACTCTCGTATGCAAATAACTTCGAAAATAGTGGGACATGCTTGTATTACATTCCTAAGAAATCCCTAGAATGTGCTAAAAACTCTGCGACGAAACATAGATTTATTACATAGCAGGACGCAAACCTGCTTTCTTCAGCTAAGTAATTCACGTCCTTAACCATTTTGCTACGCCTACGATACACGGCATTCACCCTCAGTGAAATTTATTTTACCATCTCTCGAAGGCTTCTACCACTGACGCGTCATTAACTGACATTTAGTTATAAGAAATCGTACCAGGAATGACGTGTTTGTGATAAACCTTCAATGTGCCGTTGATTTGAGACGACATGCTCCATGTTACAGTACAAAAATAACGAAGTACAACGAAACCGTTATGGCCTCTATCTGTAAAGCTGCACTTCAGTCTGGAACCGCGCGACCACTGCGGCCGCAGGTTCGAATCCTGCCTCAGGCATCGATGTGTGTGACGTCGTTAGGTTAGTTAGGTTTAAGTAGTTCTAAGTTCTAGGGGACTGATGACCTCAGATGGTAAGTCCCATAGTGCTCAGAGTCATTTTTTTTTTTTTTTTTGCTAGTAGGGGAACAGTGCGGGTAGCTGGATAAGATGAGCTGTATAGGTGTTAACGTTTGCTCCTATGATGGACATCGTCGTCGGGCAGGAGTAATTTTGCAGTACTGTGTTTCAGCGAGAGAACGAGAATTAGTTTTGATTTCTTTTGCTGTTACAAATCTCCTTTCACCTTGCTCGTTTATTTCCTAAGTGATTCACCTTGCAGTGTTTTAATGTCTGTCTGTTTACGTAATGTTTCGTAAATTAACATTCCAGGACATTTTGGGGTTTCTTGCGATGTCTCCTTGTGTGAGTTCTGCGGTCGCTTCTCGGCCGTGTATTTCGTAACTATTTGGGAATTTGTTGCGTCGAAATGTGTGGTGCGCCAGTAACTTCCTGAAGAGGAAATCCTTGGTACATTCGAAATATTTTGTAACCCACAGCGCCTAGTGTACGCCAAGACCTTTGTGTAATCTGGTAATGATAAATGAGGCCAGAATCCGTGCGGCTTTTACGAAGTAAGAGTGCTCTCGTACGGTGTCAGAAGTTACGGATATTCAAGTCATATTCTAGGTGTTTTAATTTTTATTTTAAATGCGGAGAATTGAGACCGTCATGGCGAGTCTACGTAGAATGCGAAAAAGTCTAAAGGTTCGCCTTATAATATTATATGAATATTATGAATCGTGTTATTTCTATTGTTAGTTCAATTTCTCTTAATATGCAATCTAAGTGAATGTAGAGTTTCTGTTAGAAATTTTCCTTGGCACTAGATGCATTTTCATATTTACGTGAACCAGACGATAAGGACAGATCCACAACAGCAAAATAAAGTAGTTGCCTAATAAGTGGACTGAGTTACATATGTTACACACATAGCTGCAAGAAATGGAACCCTCTTACGATATTTAAATTTTATGCATACTGAAGCCAATAAAGATGGCTTGTAGATTCTAACACAAATGGATAGTAAACTTAAAAATAAAATTGTCGCAGAAAATAGGTAATGTGTCACCAGTTCTCGCTATTAAACTACTAGCATCCAAAGCAAATTCCCGGCTCACCTTCATACAAGACATCATACACCTTTAGAATCAAAACTAATCGTATTGCAGAGAATCGAGAGCAGCTGCACACCCAAGGGAGTGTCGTGGGATTCATAAACCTATCCAAAGAACAATTAATCAACTACCAAACTTTTAACCAACTTATGAAAAATAATGGAAAGTAAGGGACTTGAAAATGGCTAATCAGATTATTGAAGCAATGTCAATCACAACACGCGCCAAAGACTCTGATTCTAGCCTTAACTGATATTAATTTTCTAAAAATTTTTGCGCGTAAGATATATTTACAAAAACAGATATATTCTTGCTGTTTTTACGGTATGTCTTTCGTGTAAAAAAATATTGCTGATCAGTTGCTGATTCGATAGATACCATATACTTCTGCCAAAATTAAATTTTAATTTTTCTGTAATGGTGAAACCAGTTAAATTCATCAACCAATGTTTTGCTACCATTAACAAATCATCAACAGGGTAACAGGTTTCATGTGTCATCTATTCATTTGACTAATTCCATAACTGTATACGTGTTATCAAATGAAGTTGTGGTGCAATATTAACATTAAATTAAACGACAGTTTACGAAGTAACTTCCAATCAGATTACTGATCACATGTACAGACATCAGAATTGTAGTTAGTTCCTAGAAATCAAGTATTTCCCAGTCTTTCCCTAAAATCCTTGTTTCGCCCACTTTTGCATAAACATCCAGGTACGTGTTTGGATTCTATATCTCAGAAATTTTACGAAGTTTCTTTTCTACTCGTCGAAATACTCTGTCTGCAGGTAAAAAGGAATGTCCTCGAACTGGAAAGCAGATAAGTACATCAGTCACATGCACTGGAGATTTTTTCAACAACCAGAAAACAATTGCACGAATAACGTGCTATTTTTGTTTTGGCCAGCACATCCATCAGCGAACAATCAGACAAATGTGACACATGTGTCAATGGTCAATTTCATTAAGAAATCTGCAATGGCCGAGGGAATTTCTTGTGACCCTCTACCAATCAACTAATACTAGAAGAAAGAAGATCATGTTTTACACACATGACTATAAACCTAACAAACGAGTTGAATTATTATTAACAGAACAGTCATCATAATATTAAAGCCTCCATTGTTTCAGAAATACTGCCAACTCTCAAAATTTAAGACAAGTCTATGGATCATCAAATTATGATATTTCATGCACCATTTCACGATCATCTTAAACTTCATGAGAAAATAAATTTATGTTATTTTGCTGAGCTGGCAGAGTGAACCGTGGAAAGAATAATGGTATCAGATATGGCTGCAACCACATTACTGTACATCCAGACTAATTCAGTATACGAATGATACACTCTTTTGAGCTAAAATTAACAAAAATTGAAGTACCACTAGCCATAAGGTAGATTAATTCTGCTGTGAAGTATATATTTATACTTCGCTTTTGTGAACTCATATCCCTTAAAACGGTGGGGAGAAGCATGTTTATAAATAGAGTTTTGAGGGACGCCAAAAGGCAGTTGAGAGTGAAACGCGCTTCAGGCAGGTGATGCAGACCTGGAATGTTTTACTTGTTTGAGCGACTTGCAAAAGTACATTAGCAGTCATATGAAAATATGGCTACCGTTTGTTGTCTGTTTCTTTTCTTTCACAAAATAAGTAATGTGGTATGAATACATGGTTTGATTATTAATATTTCCTTAATATTTCCATAGCACAAGTGAACTCAGTAATCAGACTCCTTGAATTATATAAGTTGGAGTTGTGGCCTCTTTGAATGGGGTGTTAGAATTTAACTTGTGTCAACCTCAACACAGAAAATTTTTCACCTGGGAGCTAGCCCAGGGGATGGAATTTCAGCTGTAGCAGCACAGAGAACATTCCATCCATGTTCAGGTGTCCATTCACAGACTGATCACACCCGCTGCCAAGAATGTATCCGACTTATTTCTGAATCCAAAGTAAATGAATGAGGCAATACAAAAAAGGAAAAGACCTTAGTACTAATGAAAAAGAAATATCAATAAGGTCGACTATTCTCAAAAGTAGGTAGAAACGACCATAATACGCAGTAATCTCCCATTTTCATGTTTACAATCTCTCAAACGTGATGTTCATCATGAAAACATGCACTAGATTTGTACAACACTAGCAGATGATTTCATTACAAAGATTACATATAACCGTTGTGGATGTCGCACCAGCGAAAATTTAGTTCACAACCTCAGTGCTGGGTGAAATATTGATAATCGTGACTGCACTTTTCGACTTCATATCAAGTAAATTACGACATTGTCAAAGCTATGAAAGTTAGTAGCTAGTAGGGGAACTAACTTTATTGTGTGACACACGTTTATCTTAAATTTCCTAATTTGTTATCTCCTTGTTGTACGACAGAATTTAATGAACGCTGATACAAACAACTCACCAATATATACTCTATTAAAGAATTTAATGTTTATTAACATTATCAATCACAAAATACTAAACATCTGTGTCATATTAAGGGCAAGGGGAAGGGGGAGACACAGTCGATTTGGATGTCAGTTATCTACAGTGGAAAGTAGCAAACATTCTTATCAACAATAAAAACACTCTGGAGGCGGTTAGGCACCAGTCCTCCAAACGAGACGTAAATGAAGAAACAATTTTTGAAAAATCGTCCTTAATCACGAACTCATTGTGACTTCCAACAATCGATAATTCTCTCACGATCGTGAAGTGAGTATTTTGACATAATGAAAATAGAGAAGTGTGTATTTAGTTTTTCATTCTCATAAACAACTTTGACTGTATAAAAACACTGTTAGCAAACGGTGCTACAGTACATAAAGTTTTCCCACACTGTTTCATATTGTGGACCGAGCTCCATCGGACCAGGGATATATATATATATTGAAGAGCAACTTTCCAAAACGCATTATGTCCATTGGTGGACAAAATTGATTTTGATATGAAATCGGTTATTTTATTACCCACTCTACACACTCCTGCAATGAGATTGTGGCCAAGCGCATTTTAACACCTTCAAAAAGAGAGCTGATAAGTAGCAGATGCAACAAATAGCAATTTGTCCTCTAGTATCATTGAATCAAACTGCAGTAAGTCCAACAGTTGCCTTTATTTTGTGTATAAAGCTATGTTGTCTCCAGTGTAAGACTGACAGACTAAAGGGAAACCCTTCAACTGACCAACAATAACCAGTTAATATTCGTTTTCGGTATTACAGCATTGTTGTGTACAAACGTTTATCATTATGTCTGTTAGACTTATAGAAGTCAGACCCAAAAACGTTGTTGTGCTAAGATGGAGAGTGTTAAAGCAAGTGAATGTGTGACTGTTGGAGAGGATATGAATGGTGGAACAAGAAAGAGTATAGAATAATAAAATTACTATTATTGCAAAGCTATACAAACCAATCTATTTGTACTTACCTGTATAATTATTTCTCTTGTAATTTTTTTATGTCAGACATCGGGATAAGGATCCTCATCTCATGAGCTCCAAAATCTTCAGGAAGCTTTTCGGCATTAGTCAAAGAAGAGTGCATACCGTCGCTTATGGCCTTAAAACAGGCAAAGGAGTGCTTGACCAGAGAGGATGAGACCATAAAGCTGGAAAGTATAGTGCAAGAAGGCAACAGGTATCTGAATTCATTTCACATCTACAAGCAAGGGAGAGTCACTACTCCAGAAGTAAAAACCAGTGCCTTTATCTGCCAAGTGACAGTATAAACAAACTTTTGCTCATGTATAACGATTCAGTCACATCTGATCTGAAAGTGAAGAAAACATTTTGTATGAAAATATTTAATACAAAATTTAACCTAGGTTCTGGAACTCCAGCAAGTGATACCTGTAGCTTCTGCCACAGAATGTATCACCAAGTGAAAACTGCTACAGACATCAAAACATAAGAATAAGCTAACGATTGAACTTGAGTCACAAAAATTTAGAGCTAGAGCTTTTCACAAATTAATTAAGAAAATTATGACGGTAGCCTGACATTTGCCTTTGATTTACAGCAGGTATAACCTCTCCCAAAATTATCTATTGGTGAGGCATACTTCGCCAGACAGATATTTCTGTGCTCCTTTTGTGTAACAAATGTGGCAGGCATAGAACTGACATGTTACATTTTGAATGAAACGCAGGCTGGTAGAGGGTCACAAGAAATTCCCTCAGCCATTGCAGATCTCTTAATGAAATTGACCATCGACACATCTGTCACATTTGTCTGATTGTTCGCTGATGGATGTGCTGGCCAAAACAAAAATAGCACGTTATTCGTGCAATTGTTTTCTGGTTGTTGAAAAAATCTCCAGTGCATGTGACTGATGTACTTATCTGCTTTCCAGTTCGAGGACATTCCTTTTTACCTGCAGACAGAGTATTTCGACGAGTAGAAAAGAAACTTCGTAAAATTTCTGAGATATAGAATCCAAACACGTACGTGGATGTTTATGCAGAAGTCGGCGAAACGAGGATTTTAGGGAAAGACTGGGAAATACTTGATTTCAAGGAACTAACTACAATTCTGATGTCTGTACATGTGATCAGTAATCTGGAAAACATCCATTTGAAGAGATATATGTTAGGTGGAAGGGTAACTGTTGTGTAAATCAAAACGCACATCACCTACTATTCTGATGATCCATCAAAGCGCTTTTTGCTATTAAGTAAACGTGGATACCGCTTGAACAAAGTATCAGATATCTCCAAACTGTCATCACTGATGAGGGCGTAACAAGAAAAGAGAGATGATGTGGAAAATGTACTAAGCCTCGTATATGGAAACAATTGGAGAGAAAATGAAATACTTGAATTTTTCACTCAATCAGCCTTCCCTGTAACGAATTTATTGCTGAAGATACAATTTGTGAATTTTTTAGATGAAGAGCCTGTTTATGGAAAAATATTGTGAACTTTGTAAATGAAACACATTTTAGTTTTTGTTCATGCTTCCGGTTTAAAATGTTTTACTGAAAGCTACAAAATGTATTTTCAAACAATAAAAAGTATTTTTACCAGTTCTATTTCACTGGAAACTAATCAAAATGCATTATGTCTAAAATGGTCCTTACTACCAAACACAACAAACACAAAATTCAGGAACATCAGCCAAAAGTAAACTGTGATACCTTTATACATGGGATATGGACAAGCCAAAATGTTTTAAAATTATTACTCTTTGTATTCTTTGGTATCATGAACGTTAAGGCAGCACTGTAAAAACAATGTTAAGACTTTACATATTTGTATTCAAAATTATAATTTTTCATGAACTAACAACTTAAGGACTCATTCAGAGATAAGTAAAGGCTTGCAGTATCATCAAAAGTTCCTTTTACAAAGTACACATCTATAGGTTCATACAGTGTTTTCTATCTTTGTTTTGTGTGTCACATACTATACTAGTAAATAGAAGATCTCATCGTCATCTATACAATAACCGAAATTCATAGAGGTTATAAATTTCAAAAACTGTTTTGTTGTATTGGTAGCCAATAGGCCGGCTTTTAATGTATTAATAATGGTGACAATTTCGTTCCGTTATGATCATTATTAAGAAATTATGAGGTAACAGGTGTGTGCTGTTGGATAGCCCAGTATCACGTTCCTTTGAAATGGCTTTCTTGTTACATAAAGGTGACGATATCTTACTTGTCTTAACTTTAATCAGTGATAATAATAACTGTACAGAAGGGATATTACAGTGGGTGCAAATGGCTTCAGGTTTTTGGCAAGCTAGTCATCGGCCTTCGTACTAATGTGACTCAGTGCCCATAGCAGTTAGATTAGTTTTTGGAGGTATTTATATCTGACAAGATTTCTTCGGATGTCATTCGCTAGACAGTTTTCATTGTCAACGTAGTTCCTCTTGCGAGTGTCAACAGAGCACTAATCAGAACATATTAGCACTTCCTATCTCGCAAAATTTGCGGTTGAAGTTTTACGTGATTCACTTTGCAAAAGCTTGCAAAAGACGAATGAGGAGTGATTTTGGAGAAGACAGGGGCCCTTAATGGGAAAAAGCAATAAGATAAATGCCTTTAGCAATTGGCAGATTGTCATATACTGGATTCCAGTAACAAACAACACAAAAAGTCGAATCTGGTGGCTGTTTGTGTGCTACTGTTGTGAGCACCTATAGAAAATATTTGAAGGCTGGGGAAACCATGATCAGAAGACAAGATGTTGCCCATCCATGCCTGAGTCCAGAATGTAGAGGTCTGAGGCTTGCCTGATCCATAAAGCAGGATAAGCAACGAGCTGTGGCAGAGATGACGAGAGAGCACAATACTAGTGCAAGCACAAGTGTTTACAAGCACACCATTCAGCACACATTTTTTAATATGAGGCTCCACAGTAGACGACCCTTACATGCTCCCACATTCGCCCAAGGACAACGCCACTCTTAGAGGGTGGAGGATGATTGAGAGTGCACTATAGTTCAAAGAAAACATTTCATCTCATTGCATGAATCAGATTTCTATCTACACCAGGGTG